>NW_006922380.1:88659-96243 GCF_000298275.1 Orycteropus afer afer | reverse complement strand
ATATACCTAGTAATGGGATGGCTGGGTCAAATGGTATTTGTATTTCCAACTTTTGAAGGAATCGCCATACTGCTTTCCACAATGGCTGTACCATTTTACAGTCCCACCAGCAGTGTATGAGAGTCCCAATAGTTGACTTGCCACATGGATTTTTTTTTTAATTTGTAATACTGTACATTGGAAGGCAGCCTGGTTTGAGGACCAGGTGGTGGTCTCAGAAGCCAGGGGTTCGTTTCTGCCCAAGCATTGCACGGGTCCTCTTACTCTTCTTCCTCTCCCTGTAGGCCTGAGCTGCCCATGAAGGCAGAGATTCCATCCTTACACTCTGCTTTGAGGCTTGAGGGGTAATTCAGGGGGAGTGAGGAACCCTGGGCCCTCCTCTGCTGACCCCACTGGGTGTTGCCATTTTGGCTTCAGACACAAGATGGCAGATCTGCATCCAGAGGCCCTAAACAGCATGGCTGCTGCCCTTCTCCTTCTCCTCAGCCCAGAGGGTCTACCAGGGTCTGGAGGGCCATCTGGAGAAGTGGGCCACGTTGCATATCAAAGCTACAGTGGAAGAGATTACCAGAGCACTGGATAAGATAAGTAATGTGATGCAAGGAGAGGAAGTCTAGGTTGTGGAGGTGGTAGACACTCTAGAGATGTGAAGCCAGACTAGCCACTGACCACCAATGAGGAGACTAAGGCAGGAAGGTGGGAAACAAGAACCCACTGGAGTGCAGCCACAACCCCCAAAGCAGGAAGAAGCAGAGGCCTGACTCATAGATTCCCTATAGAACAGACTGGATTTCCAAGTCTGTCATCATTACTGAAGCAGACTACCACAGCTTTTCTTCTCCACAGCAGCTAGTGGCTTTGAATCTACAACCTATTGGTTAGCAGCCTAAAGATTAAACGCTGCACCACTAAGGTTCCTTTGCTGCTGAAACATAAATACCACAAGTGAGTGGCTTTTAAAAAACAGAGATTTATTTTCACACAGTTCAGGAGGCTAGAAATCTTAATAGAGGGTGCTGGCTTTAGGTTCAAGACACTAGAAATATTAATAAAGGGCACTTGGCTTTTCTCATGGCTTTTGGCACTTGGGAAAGTTATTTGTGTCAGGCTCAGTGCCTAAGGCATTTGACTGCTAACTAGAAGATTAGCAGTTCAACCCTGCCAGCCATTCTATGGAAGGAAGATGGGGCTTCCAATCTACTTCCATAAAGATTTACCACCTTGGAAATCAAATGAGAGTTGATATGAGTCAGAATCGACTTGTTGGCAGTGGGTTTGATTTGGTTTTCTGTAGCTCTGACATTTCTTGATTCCTTGGTTATCTCAGTATGAAATCTTTCATTTCCCCATTTGTATTTGCTTGCTTGCTTTTCTGTGTCTAATCTGCTCTTTTTATATTTCAAAAGTGGTTGGGTTTCAGACATGTCATACTCTGATATAGACTCCACAACTAACAAAGAAAATCTTATTACCAAACAGATTACATCCACAAGTATGGGAATTAAGATTCCAACATATATTTTTGCGGGGACACAATTCGATCCCTAACACTGGCCAAACTTGTTTACAACATCTTGTACCATTGAGACTATTTTCTACTGTGTAAATATTATACATTCACAACAAAATCATATAAAATTAACCCTAAAATCTCTATATGTTGTCACAAAATAGGAATAGTTTTAGATACTAAGTTTTAGAATCAGTATACCTAAGCTTTGTTTCTGCTATTTATTAATTATGTAACTTTTCTTAATTTCAGTTTCTTCATTAGTAAATTGCATCATTCATATCAAATAATATATAACAATTAATTGATACAACACAATAGTTTCAGCTATTCTAGCATGTCTTACACATTAGTTTACTCATTCTAATTGCTTCATTTTATGAAAACTTAGGAAGCACATACAATAAGTAATTTTTTTTTTCCCAAAAGTGACCAGAAATTTTAAGTAAGTACTTCCATCATTTCTGCAGCTAATAATCTAGTTTATTTTTATTTATTTATTTAATTTTTATTATGATTTGGGTGAAAGTTTGCTGAAGAAATTCATTTTCCATACAGCAGTTCATACACATTTTGTTTCATGACATTGACTGCAATCCCTACAGTGTAACAGCTCTCTTCCCACTTCCTCCCTGCAATTAACTCTTTCCTGTGTCTTTCCAATGCACTCCTGCTCCCTGAGCTATCTCCTTGTGAAAATTCTGCCCTTCTGATCTCCTATGATTGATTGTTCTTAAGAGTGTACCTACCTGACATAAATGTTCACCCTTTATGCCTGTCTGTTGTTTGACTGGAAGCCACAGAAGTGAGGTCAATTCAAGGCCTAAAGGGTAACTAGGGACCACAGTTTCAGGGGGTTCATGAGGCTCTATGAGACAAGTAAGCCTGGTCGTTTTTATGATTTTGAGTTTTGTTCCATATTTTTCTCCCACTCTATCCAGGATCTTCTGCACTGATCCTTTTCTGAGTGGTTGACAGTGATAGCTGAGCACCATCTTGTTCTTCTGGCTTCATGGTCATATAAGGTGAGGTTCACATGGTCCATTAGTCCCTTAGACTAATTGTTTCCATGCATATTTGATTTTCTTCATTCTTATTTATTCCAGACAAAGAGAGACCAATTATTGCATCTTAGATGGCTGCTTGCAAGTTTTTAATAACCTGGTTGCTATTCAACAAAGTAGGGTGTAAAACAATATTTTTGTATAGCTTGTTATGGCAATTGAGCTTACTGTCCTCTGAGGCCATGGTATTATTTTTATTTTTGAAAGCCAGTTTTTTTTGTTGTTATTGTTTTTTTTTGTTTTCTGGGTTTACATAGTAAATTCATTTTCAGTACAACAGTTCGTATATACTTTGTTTCACTACATTAATTGCAATCCCCATAATATAACAGATCCCTTCCCACTTCCTCCCTGTGGTTACCTTTTCCCTGTGTTCTTCTTCCCTATGCATTTATGCCCTCTGAGCTATCTCCCTGTGCAAATATGGCCTTTCTGATCTTCCATGGTTGATTATTCTAAAGAGTGTACCTCCGAAAAAAAAAAGAAAAAGAAAAAGAAAATTCTTGGCCAGCAAGTTGATTCCAACTCATGATGAACTCCTTTGGTTTCTGAAGTGGTAAATCTTTACAGAAGTAGATTGTCTCATCTTCCTTCTGTGGAGACTGATGGATTTGAACTGCCAGTCTTCCAGTTAGCAGTCAAATGCCTTAGGCACTGCATCACCAGAGCTCCTTAAGGAGTGTACCTACCTGGTGTAAATTTTCATCTTATAGACCTATCTATTGTTTGGCTGGAAGCCATAGGAGTGGCTCAAAGGGTGACAAAGGGCCATAATCTTGAGGGTTTCACCAGTTTCCATCACACCAGTATGCCTCGTCTTTTTATGATATTGAATTTTGTTCTACATTTTTCTCCCACTCTATCCAGAATCTCCTGCACTGATCCCTTTCTGAGTGGTTGACAGTCGTAGCCAGATACCATCTTGTTCTGCTGGTCTCAAGGTCATGTAAGCTGAGGTTTGCATGGTCCATAAGTCCCTTGGACTAATTGTTTCCATGCATCTTTTCATTCCTTTATTCTTTTTTTGCTCCAGAGAAACCAATATAATATAGTTTCTTAAAGGAGCTAAGCAGGTGGCTGGTAAAAGTATGTGCCTATCATATAAAAAACATTGTCCTCTACTGAAGTCCACTGTTTAAATTGATCTAATGACTTAATCTAATTATATATATAATATATATATTCTTTATGAACAATCTACATATATTTATTTTCTCAAACATAAATATTGGTAGAGTTAAAATTTGAACTAATTTGTCCTGTTATTGTTGTTAGGCACTGTCGAGTTGTTTCCAACTCATACTGATGCCATGCACAGCAGAACAAAACACCACCTGATCCCATGCCAGCTCCATGATCCTTGCTATACTTGAGCCCATTGTTGCAGCCACCGTGTCAGTCCATATCGTTGAAGGCCTTCCCCTCTTTCGTCAAAACTCCACCTTACCAAATGTGGTAGTTATGTTTGTGTGTCAACTTGACTGGGCCTGGTTGAGTGGCTGGGCAGCTGGTGGACTTGGACTTAAAGCCTCCAAAGTGTAAGAATAAACTCTTGTTTGTTAAGACCATTCCATTTGTGGTATATTTCCTGTCAGAGAAGTGCTAGGTAACTGGAACACCAAGCAAGACATCCTTCTCCAGGGAATGGTCCCTTCTGAGAACATGACCAAAGTAGGTGAAATGAAGTCTGGGCATTCTTGCTTCTAAGGAGTATTTCAGCTGCACTTTCTCCAGGACAGATCTGTTAATTCTTTTAGCAGTCCATGGTACTTTCAGCATTCTTCCCCAGCACCACAACTCAAAAGCATCAACTCTTTTTAGGTTTTCCTTATTCATTGTCCAGCTCTCACATACACACGAGGCAATTGAAAATATTATGGCTTGTGTCAGGCTCACCCTAGTCCTTAAGGAGACATCCTTGCTCCTCGACACTTGAAAGAGTTCCTTCACAGCCAAACTGCCCAGTGCTACACATCCTCTAATGCTCTGACTGCTGCTTCCATTGGCATCGGTTGTAGAAACAAGTGATGTTAATTCTTTGACAACCTCAATTGTTTCTCCATTTATCATGATGCTGCTTATTGGTCCAATGGAGAGGATTTTTGTTTTCTTTATATTGAGATGTAATCCATACCGCAGACTATATTCTTCAATCTTTATCAGTATGTGCCTCAAGTCATCCTCACTTCCAGCAAGCAAAGTTGTATCATCAGCATATTTCAGGTTGTTAGTGATTCTTCCTCCAATCCTGATGCCACATTTTTCTTCATATAGTTCAGTTTCTCAGATTATTTGTTCAGCATATAGATTGAATAAGAATGGAGAAAAGATACAACACTGATACACTCCCTTTTTAGTTTTAAACCATGTAGTTTCCCCTTGTTCAGCTTGAACTACAGCCTCAGGTCAAGGTACAGGTTCCTCATGAGTACAATCAAGTATTCAGGAATTCCCATTCTTCTCAGTGTTATACATAATTTATCATGATCTACACAATCAAATGTCTTTGCAGAGTCAATAAAGCACAAGCAAAGATGGATTTGAACCACCAGTCTTCCAGCCAGAGTCATAGGCATGTTACCTGTGAGTAGCACATAGGCCAATCCCCTGTGCTTGGTTTAATGCTCTCCTAGTGCCTAAGGCATTTCACTGCTAACCAGAAGCCTGGCAGTTCAAATCCATCAGCCATTCCTTGGAAGGAAGGCTGGGCAATCTACTTCCATAGTGATACTGCCTCAGAAACCCAAGGAGGGGTTGATATGAGTTGGATCCAACTGGACGGCAGTGAGCTTGATTTTTTGGTTCACTTATCAGTAAGCTGATTGTTAGTAAAATGTATATGTATCAAGAAGTGAAATAAAAATAGTTCAGTTAGTGTTGTGTGGTATTTAGCATTTAGCTTACAGTTTCTAGTAAGAAGAAAATATGTATGTGTGTACAAGCTATCAAATACAAATTTTGTAATTTTAGTGATTCTGAATATGAGCTAAATGTTTTCTTATTTCCACTTAAAACCATTATTCCACAATACAAATATTAAGATTAAATTGAATGCTAATAATTTATTTATTTACATATTCTACTTAGAATGGAAGAAGTGCAGACAGAATGCTCCTTGGAAGTGAGAATGGCCAAACTTCACTGCACCTACTTTGGTCTTGTTGTCAGAAGGACCCGTTCCCTAAAGAAGGATATTGTTCTTGGCAAAGTGGAGGGTCAGCAAAGAAGGGAAGGCCCTCAGTAAGATAGACAGACACAGTGGCTGTAATGATGGACTCAGGTATAGCAAGGATCATGAGGTTAGCACAAGACTAGGCTGTGTTTCATTCTGCTGTGCATAGGGTCACTATAAGTTAGAAATGACTTGACGACACCTAACAATAAAGAACAACAACTTGAAATGACATTAAGTAGCAAAGAAAAAAAAAAGCCAGTACAGATTAAGAGAAAGTCTATGGAAGACAGGAAAGAGCTTTATATTTTAGTTCCTTTAATGGCACTTGTTTTTTGCTTTTTAAACAAAGGGCTCTATATTCTTATTTTCCATTTGGTCTCTCAAATTACACAGCCAGCCTTACCCTTACTAATATATTTGCATATTTAAATGTGCTGCTCAAACTATAGCTGATTTATTTTTTAATTGACTTATTGTGGTCACAATGCATTGATTACAAGAATAATCTTACTTCATTTATTATCTGGGATGTCCAACAAAAAAACAAATCCACTGCATTCAAGTAAATTCCAACTTATAGCAACCTTATAGGACAGAGTGGAACTGGTCCATGGGCTGAAATCTTTATGGAAGGAGACTGCCACATCTTTCTCCTATGTAGCAGCTGGTGGGTTTGAACTTTTGATATTTTAGGTAGCAACCGAGGTCTTAGCCACTGCACTAGTTGACAAAAATATACTTATTGGCTTTGGTGTTCTCTTTCATTTTTGTTCCTCCTTTCCCCACCCTCTTCTATTGTCAGTAAAGTACTGTATAAAAAATAGCAATGTTTCTCCTTGATCAATAAAATGCCTCCCACTTTCAACCACAGCTACTATATCAGATTCTATCCCCCAGAGGCTTAAACACATTGATGCTTTTATTGTGCTCTTTTTCTTCATTTAGTCTCTCAATCTCAGATACCAAAAGAGGATAAATTGGTTGTTTATCCAGGGATAGTATCACTGCTAACTCTTCATATCCTTTCTATACTCAGTGGGATAAAGTAGAAAATATCTTAGTGTATATGTGTATATATATATTTGCTTTTTCACCCCAAGTGGTTTATTGCTGTCTCTTTCTCTAACCATATGTATATCATCACATATTATCTATATGTTTAGAGTAAAAATTAGGTTCTAGAGTGGATTCCTTATTTTGTAGTCTCCACTTCTACTTTCTAATTTTGGAAAGACTCTAACAGCATGTCTTGGTTTCAGACTATAACTTGTAAAATAAAATTAATTTGCCCTTCCATTATTTATTTTAATTTCAGCATTTGAAATGATAGCTGCTACCCACCAGCCACTCCTCGGAAGGAAGATGGGGCAATCTACTTCCACAGTGATACTGCCGCGGAAACCCAAGGAGGGGTTGCTATGAGTTGGGTCCAACTCCATGGCATGTAACAACAACAACAGCAGCAACAGTACTTTTGGAAAAATAAATAAATAAATAAATACACATAATCTGTTACCTACAGGTTATCTGTTTTTACCATTTGTATTAGAAAGACATTTGAACATCTATTTAAAATATAGCTTAATAGCAGCCAAGCACTTAACCACTTGTGCCACCAGGGCTTCTTCATGTTATACATTATAGATACTTAGAATAAATTAAGAAGAAAAGAAAGAAAATTATATGAAAATTAAATTATCTTAAAGTATTTTACATCAAGATTTATTACTCAACTAATGAAATTAGTATATGTGCATATTTCTGAATTATATTAAATTTTTAAAGTGACCTCTGGTGTATTAAGTAGATAGTGAAATTAGCCATAAAGAGGCAGT
>NW_006922380.1:85308-87657 GCF_000298275.1 Orycteropus afer afer | reverse complement strand
TCAAACCCACCAGCCACTCCTTGGAAGGAAGATGGGACAATCTACTTCTGTAGTGATACTGCCTCGGAAACCCAAGGAAGGGTCGCTATGACTTGGGTCCAACTCAACAACATATAACAACTACAAATATTTATAAACATATCATTTAAATGTGTTTTATAATGTGTTAACTACTGTATTCAAAGCACAATTCAGATTGCAATATATTTACATTAAATATGCTTTGTTTGGATAAAAGATTAAATTCAGATGATAACTTTATATATGTAATACACTTAATTCTCACTTGTCAACTATCTCATTGTCTAACATTTCACATTTACAACAGTAGTAAAAATCTACTATCTAACTATTTTGCACATTAACAATGTACATCTGGCAGTAACAAATGCCAAGGTGCGAGGCAAGAGTATCACTGGCTGTCATGGTTAAAGTTATCTCTGCCATGATTCTCAGTAGTTTGACAGTTATGAAATGAGTTGATTTGGCATCTATAAATGATGTGATTAGGCCATTATGCAATTATGTAATTTAGCAGTTATGTAAGGATAAAAACTTCATTTTTGCATAATTCTGATACTGGCATAATGATCTCTTGTCTTTGGTACCTAACCATGTCAATAAGTGAAGAGTGAGTATATTACTTTTTACTAATGCCAAGGGGTTGCCATGAATCAAAGTCAACTCAACTGAAATTTGGGAGAGAGGGGTAATAGTGCTATTTTGTAGGTCTGCTACAAGATAGGAGTGCTTACCATGGGTAAAGTACTTAAAACAGAGCATTTAAGCCTGTAATGAGTGCTGTCTACTAACGAATATGTTCAACTTTTATTTTTAGTCTCACTTTATATTTTCTTTTAAATTGATGCTAGTTGATAATACTTCATATTGAGAAAATATGACAATTAAGTAAAGACAAAGAATAAATAGAACATAGAAAAAAATAGAATGCAGTGATATTTTCTAGTAGGTAATAAACAACTGAGCACATCTGTTAGATTTTCCAAGTTACCATAGAAACTCCAAAAACATAGGATGTGGTTTTAGGCTACTGCTGTTGTTGGTGTGTGTCATTATATTGATTCTGACTTATAGCAACCTCAGGTGACAGAGTAGAATTGCCTCATCAGGTATTCTTAGCTGTAATCTTTACAGAAGCAGGTCACCAGATTTTTCTCTTGTGCAGTCAATGGGTGAGTTCAAATTATCAACCTTTCAATTAGCAGCCAAGTGCTTTATCATTGGATTATTTGAGTTCCTTCAAGCTATGCCACCAGTATTTCAAATACCAGCAGGGTTACACATGGTGGACATGTTTCAATGGAGCTTTGAGACTAGGAAAGGGTCAGAAGAAGGAATGGGCCACCCTACTTCTCAAAGTAGTGGCCAGTGAAAACCTTATGAATAGCAGTGAAACACTGTCTGATATAATACTGGAAAACTTTATGAATAGCCTTGAAGCATTGCTCAATATAGTGCTGGAAGATGAGCCCTCCAAGGGATGAGGCATTCAAGATGTAACAAGGGAAGAGCTGCCTCCTCAAAATAGAGTTGGCCTTAATGACATGGATGGAGTAAAGCTTTCAGGACTTCCATTTGCTGATGTGGCATGACTCAAAATAGGAAGAAAGAGCTGTAAACACTCCTTAAAAATCAGAACGTGGAATGCATGAAATATGACTCTAAGAATACTAGAAATTGTCACATATGAAATGGAACACATAAAGATCAATATCGTAGTCATTAGTGAGCTAAAATAGACTGGGTTTGGCCACTTTGTATCAGACAACCATATGGTCTACTATGCTGGGAATAACAAATTGAAGAGGAATGGTGTGACATTCATTGTCACAAAAAAATGTTTCAACATCTGTCCTGAAGTACAGAGCTATCAGTGATAAGATAATATCCATATGACTACAAAGAAGACCAGTTAATACTATTATTATTCAAATTTATGCACCAACAACCAAAGATGAAGAGGAGGAAATTAAAGATTTTTACCAACTTCTCCAGACTGAAATTGACCAGACACGCAATCTATATGTATTAATTATTACTGGTGATTAGAATGAGAAAGTTGGATACAAACAAGAATCACCAGTAGTTGGAAAATATGGCCTTTGTGATAGAAATAACACCAGAGATTACCTGATAGAATTTAGCAAGACCAACGAATTATTAATTTCAAATAGCTTTTTTCCCAAAAACATAAACACATACTATATTATACTATATTATACAGGTGAGGAGAGACAACACAGGGACGCCAGAGTAGCAGGCCAAAAGAGCAGGAGAAAGGGGATAAAAGCCTTGAACCCGGACAGAAGAGCAATCAGCCAAAGGGAT
>NW_006922380.1:80359-82138 GCF_000298275.1 Orycteropus afer afer | reverse complement strand
GTGCTTGCAATGATGAGCTCAGTATAGCAGGGATTGTGGGGCTGGTACGGGATTGGGCAATGTTTCGTTCTGCTGTGCATGGGGTCGCTATGAGTCAGAAACAAATCGACAGCACTTATCAACAACAACAACAACATATTATATTATTACTCACCAGATGGAATCACAGGAAAAATGATTGACTACCTCTGTGGACAGGGGCAATGGAGAAGATCAATATTTTCAGCCAAAACAAGGCCAGGAACTGACTGTGGAATAGACCATCAATTGCTCATATGCAAATTCACATTGATGCTGAAGACAATTAAAACAAATACATGAGGGCCAGCATAAGACTTTGGTTACATCCCACCTGAATTTAGAGACCACCTGAATAAGAAATTTGATGGATTGAACACCAGTGGTTCAAAAGCAGGTGAATTGTGGGATGACATCAAGAATAGCATACATGAAGAAAGAAAAAGTCATTAAAAAGACAGGAAAGGAGGAAAATACCAAAACAGTTTCCAGAAGAGACTCTGAAACCTGCTCTTGAGTGGAGAGGAGCTAAAGCAAATGAAAGAAATGGCAAGGTAAAAGAGCTGAATGGAAAATTTCAAAGAGCAGCTTGAGAAGACAAAGTCAATAATTATAATGAAATATGAAAAGTCTTGGAGTTAGAAACTCAAAAGGGAAGAACACACTCAGCATTTCTCAAGCTAAAAGAACTGAAAAAAAATTCAAGCCTTGAGTTTCCATATTTAAAGATTCTATGAGAAAACTATTGGATTATGCAGGAAATATCAAAAGAAAATAGAAGGAATATACAGAGTCACCATACAAAAAATAATGGTTGATATTCATCTATTTCAGGAGCTGACATACTATCAAGAACCAATGGTATTGAAGAAAGAAATTGAGGTATACTGAAATAATTGGTGAAAAACAAAGCTCCAGTAATTGACAAAATACCTATTGAAATGTTTCAGCAAATAGATGTTACTGGAGGCACTTACTCATATGTGCCAAGAAATTTGGAAGATACCTATTTGGACAACTGACTAGAGGAGATCCATATTATGTACCCATTCCAAAGAAAGATGATCCAACAGAATGTGGAGGTTATCAAACAATATCATTGATGTTACATGCAAGTAAAATTTTGCTGAAGAAAATTTTAAAATAGTTGCAGAAGTATATTGACAAGGAACTACCAGAAATGCAGGCTGGATCCAGAAGAGAACAAGGAATGAAGGATATCATTGCTGATATCAGATAAATCTTGGTTCAAAGCAAAGAATACCAGAAAGATGTTTACTTGTGTTTTATTGACTATGCAAAAACATTTGACTGTGTGGATTGTAACAAATTATGGATAACATTGGGATGGGAAATCCAGAATACTTAACTGTGTTCATAAGGAATCTATAGATAGATCATAATTTAAAATCAGGAAGGGAATGCGTCAGGATTGTGTCCTTTCACCACACACATTCAATCTCCATGCTGAGCAAATAATCCTAGAACATAGACTATATGAAGAACACAGTATGAGGGTTGGAGGAAGATTCATTAACAACCAGCAATATGCAGATAATGCAATTTTACTTGCTCAAAGTAAAGCTGACTTGAGATGAAAATTAAAGACTACAGTGTGCAGAACCAACGGTATTGAAGGAAGAAGTTGAAGCTGCACTGAAAGAATTAGCAAAGGACAAGGTTCCAGGAACTGAAGGAATACCCATTGAGATGTTTCAACAAATGGATGCCTCGCTGGAGGCACTCACTTGGTTATGCCAA
>NW_006922380.1:75725-78893 GCF_000298275.1 Orycteropus afer afer | reverse complement strand
CCATGATGAGACTGGTAATCAACTCCATGGTGAAATCTCCTGGGAGCAGCTGAGTAGCTGCCTTTGGGTATGTGATCTGCTTCCTGTACAGAAGGAGAAGCTTTGAGAATGGTCTCTAGCCTATGGCACGCTTGGACCCTGCATGTAGCCCTGTCATTTCTCAGCAATCTGCCTTACTCTGCAGACTTACAATGGACTTATGTTAATGGCCTGCCCTGTGATTTGGTAACATCGGACTGTGCCTTTTTCACTTGTCAACCTTAGGGCTTCTCAGCCTCAGCAGCCAGCAGCTGTCTGAGTGAAGAAATGCCTCTAGCTTCAGTGGGCCAGGAGGAGGAGGCAGAGCTGGACCCAAAGGCTGAGGGGCTTTCACCCAGCCCCTAGAGCCTGGCACTTTGAACTTGGACTTAAAGCCTCCACATTGTAAGAATAAACTCCTCTTTGTTAAGGCCATCCCATTTGTGGTATATTTCCTGTCAGAGCAGCACTAGGTAACCAGAACAGAGCATCTAACAACAACAACAACAGTCTGCAGTATGGATTACACCTCAACATAAAGAACACAAAAATCCTCACAATTGGACCAATAAACAGCATCACGCTGAATGGACAAAATGCAGAAGTAGGTCACCAGATTTTTCTCTTGTGGAGCCAGTGGGTGATCTTAGACTACCAACCTTTCAGTTAGTAGCCGAGATATATTGCACTGCATAAATCTGCTGCAAAAGACCTCTTTAAATTTCTTAAAATCAAAGATGTCTTTTTGAAGACTAAGGTGCACCTAACACAAGCCGTTGTATTTTCAGTTTTCTCACATGCATGTGAAAGCTGGACAGTAAGTAGTGAATACTGAAGAAAAGTTGATGCTTTTGAGTTGTGATATTGGTGAAAAATACTGAAAGTACCATGGACTGCCAGGAGAACTAACAAATCTGTCCTGGAAGTGCAGTGGAATGCTCCTTGGAGGGAGAATGGTCAGACTTTGTCTCAATTACTTTAGTCATTTGTCAGAAGGGACCGTTCCCTAGAGAAGAATATCATGCTTGGTAAAGTGGAGAGTCAGTGAAAAAGTAGAAGACCCTCAAGGAGATGGATTGACACAGTAGTTGCAATGATAGGCTCTGCTATAGCAAGGATTGAGAAGCTGGCACAGGACCGGGCAGTGTTTTGTTCTGTTGTACATAAGGTCACTATAAGTCGGAGACAACTTGACGGCACCTAACAACAACAACAACAATAATATTTTCTGAAACTTAAATACATGTATAAATATATTAACTCATGATTAAGTGCATTGTTTCATGATAAATTAAGTTACAGCCTTTACATGATTGTTGTTTTTTAAAATAATTACAATGTCTTGATCCTAAGACTTTTTTGATTATTCAAACACAGGAACTAGTATCTCTACACATGAGTATCCAATAGGAATCCTTAATAAATTTATGAAAAATGTGTTCTTTAATTCCCACTTCTTGATCATTAACTCATGGGGGGAAAAAAAAAAAAAAAAGAAGACGCTCCTACAAGTAGGGATGTAGGCAAAAAGCAAACCCAGTACTCTCAGTGCAAGTATCCTGTTATTTAATAAAAATGAAGTTGAATGATTGGTGGCTTAGAATCACTGAGACTAGATTTAGCAACTCATTAAAATAAATAAATAAAAGCCCACTGCTGTTAAGTCAATTCCTACTCATAGCAACCCTGTAGGACAGAGGGATTCCACAAGGATTACATGGCTGTAAGTCTTCACTGAAGTAGACTCCACATATTTCTCCCATGAAGCATCTGGTGGCATCAAACTACTGACCTTTAGGTTAGCAGCTGAGTGTTCAATCAGTTATACCACCAGAGTTCCTCTGGTAATTTATAAGTACCTTCAAAATTGTTGTAAAAAAGGCTGTTACTAGTTAAGCAGAGTGTCTTCTAGAGATTTTAAAGTATGTGCCTGAACTATTAGAACATTCTCCTAAATATCTTTCTTGCTTACAGCATACCCTAACCAGTCCATTCTCACATTATGGTCAGAGTTGCTGTCCTGAAACTTTTAACTATTTATATTATTCCCATGCTTCAAAATGTCTTCCACTTTGCCACTGTTTACATTGTAATTTGTACACTGGCCTTACAATGACACTTAGGTTCTATAAACATTTACTCTAATTTACCGTCAGAGCCTCTTTTCCACTTTCAGCTTCCCTCACATCTCAGATTTAACCACACTGAATTTTCACCACTCTCCACACTTACTCTTTCCTTACTCAATGGTTTTGAACATTTTTTTTTTCTGGAATCTTCTCTTCCTCCTTGCCACTGAATAACAGATAATACTTAATATTACTAAAGAACTACATTAAACATATCTTCTTCTCAAAAACTCTTCCCGTATTAATTATATGGGGTCACCTTTATGCTCCCCTGCTCTAGTAAGAAGTTTGCCACAGCTTTACCACATGCCACACTTATATAGCATTGCATATATGTATATATTTCCTTCTTCCAGCATTAACTGTGCTCTTGTAAATCAAGAGCTTAATCTCATTTTTGTGTATATTCTCATCCCCTTGCCCAGGATAGAGCACATAAAAAGTGCTAATTAAAAAACGCCCTGCTGTTGAGTCATTTTCCACCTCATAGTGACCCCTCCTTGGGTTTCTCAGGCCGTATCTCTATGGAAATAGTTTACTCAATCTTTCTTCCGAGGAGTGGCTTCAGCCTTCTTCATTACAGCCAAATGCCTTAAGCATTATGACACCAATTAAAAACCCTTAATTCATAATGATAATTCTTATATTTCATCAAAAAAGTGAATTAAACATTGTTTTCAGAACAAAATGATAGGACTACAGAGAAACACTTAACTTTAATTGTTTAAAATATTTGTGTGAAGCCTTCTGAACATGTATTTAGTTTTATTCAAAGAATGTTATATAAAATTACAGTCTTGACATTTCTATGAATTATTGTAATTGAAAAGCTTCATAATGAAATCCTTCCTATGGTAGTTAAATTTGTATGTCAACTTGGCTGGGCCTGGTTGAGTGGCTGGGCAGCTGGTGGTAGTTATTCTCCATGATGACATTGGCAATCGGCTCCATGGTGGGATCTACCACAAGCAGCTGAGTAGCTGACTTTCAGATGTGGTCTGCTTCCTGTATATAAGGAGAA
>NW_006922380.1:72541-75262 GCF_000298275.1 Orycteropus afer afer | reverse complement strand
CAACCTTCCTTCCGAGGAGTGGCTGGTGGGTTTGAACCGCCAGCCTTCTGGTTAGCAGTCAAGTGCTTTAGCCACTATGCTACCAGAGCTCCTCTAGGTAACCAGAACACTTCTTCTATATTCCAAAGAATTTCCATAACATGTAAAATACCCACTGAAAAATGTGTTGAAGTATGAGTTTTATACATTTATGCTATGAATGTTGCAGAAGTAAAGCATGGTATTTGTAGCTTGGTCTTGGTCTAAAAAAAAAAGTGCTTTTCTTATTTTTTTTGGATAAAACAATTAAATCATAACTTCCATTCTCAAAAATATAATCTGATTTTGATAAAGTTTTGGTTTTCTATAAAGCCAAAAATTAATTTGAAAGGAAATATCATCAATACTACTGTACTTTTTGTTCTTAAATGAGGAAACATGTCTGATATTTTTTTGGTTGGTGTTGTTAAATACTTCCACAAATGAGCCTTTGTCACACTTCCTAAATGTGAAACCCTATCCATTTGTTCTTAGCTGAGAATGTATATATTTTTTCTTTCACTTTAATATTTTCATATAATCTATATTCTTTATGTTTTTTTCCACCCTTGATTTTCCTCTACTTATTTATTTAATTATTTTTTCCCCTATTTGGTATCCAATGTATTCAGTCTCTCTTTGGAAATTCGCACATTATTATGCAAGGTGATATTTCTAGGTAAAGATGCTTGTGTTATTGCAAAGCCTTTTTTAAGACAACCTGATAATAAACTTCCTGTCAAAATCTAAAATAGTTTAAAAGTCTTATTATAGGTTAAAATATATTCTCTTTCACATTTGCCGCTTCTAGATTTTGCATGAGGCTCCAACATTTGCTCTGTCACTTATCTAATATTTACTGATCATGAAATGTAAATCCAGAAGTGTTATTAAAAAAAAAAGTCACTGTTCTGAAAAGTTTAAAAAATAGGTCGTTAAAATGAGTGCTTACAAATATTCGCTACAATCATGATTGGCACAGCACCTCAGTGTCCGTGTCTTCCTGACATATAAAATCACATAAAGAATCAAGTAAATGAAACACATAGTCTATCGATGCCAATATTTTATAAAGAAAAAAGTAAAACAGTGAAGGAGAAAACAACTGCAATCTTGAGAGTAGAATATTTTTGACAGAGATGGTCAGGAAAGATATTAGGAGCTGCCTGGAAGGAAAAGAGAGAGTAACCTATGTGGATATTGGGTAGAAATGTATTCTAGGAATGTGAAAGAGCAAGGAACAAATTCCTTGAATCATGAGAAGAACTGGCAAGTATAGGGAACAGTGAAGAGTCCAACCAGGAGGAAAAGAGTAGGAGAGGAACTGGTTGGGAAGAGAGAGAACAGGCTTTCACTGAGTGTCCTGAAAACTTATTGTAGTTTTGAGAAGTGGTATGACATGATTTGCCTTGAAAAGGTTACCTTGGCAAGAGTGATGCATATAGACTAAGAAGGTACAACAGTGGACACAGATAGGAGTAGGAAGATACTACAATACTAATAGAGGCAAAACAGCATGATGACTCGGTCTAAGGTTAAAGCAGTACAAATTGTGACAAAAGGCTATTTTCACTATTATAAGTAGCCAAACTCAATAATAAAGGAAGTTCAAAATATCCATATAGTGCCTATAATATTAAAGTTCAGAGAAATAATCATGATTTCCATATCCCCTTTAATCAGTACACAGTATAAATATATCTAATCTACCTCTTCATTTAGAAATTATATAGGAGAAATAAGGCTGATGGGAAATTGGGAGTATAGGCTTTTCCTCCTTGTTTAAGTAACTACTAAATAAAAAAGGGTAGTTTAGTGATGAAGAGTTCAACTTAACTTTGAAAATTATAAGCAATAAACATATACAAAATCACAGAAATATCTGCATCGCAGTTCACGGGCTGTTCAGTGCAGGGTGATAAACAGATGTCAAAGCCACACTGAACTCCATGATTCACTAGTTGTGTGACTCTGGGATAAAAAAAAATGCATAATGTGGCCTTTTAAATGGTAATTTAGAGCACATGGCTGGTGTCACATGGAAGCATTCAAATGTTAGCTCCTTATCATTTGATTCATTATTACCTTTGAAAATTCAACCTTTACAAAACAACAGAACATTGTTGTTATGGATTAAATTGTATACCAAAAAGTATATATATTGAAGTCCTAAGCCACAGTATCTGTGAACATAATGCTGCACAAATAAGATCTTTAGTGATATTATCAAGGAACTCTGGTGACACAATGGTTAAGCGCTCAATTGCTAACTAACTGTAAGGTTGGTGGTTCTAACTCTCCAGGCACTCTGTGGGAGAAAAATGTGGCAGTCTGCTTCCATAAAGATTTAAAGCCTTGGAAATACTATGAGGTGGTTCTACTCTGTTTTATATGTTCACTGAGTCAGAATCAACCCAACAGCAACAGATTTTTAAGGATGTTATCAATTCACATGAGGTCATATAAGAATGGAGGGTGTCCTATTTTATCTGAGTGCTAACCTTAAAAAGATCACACAATGTGACTTTCAGCTGCAAGCCGAGGAATGCTTGGAGCTATCAAAATATAGAAGAGAAACATGGAACAGTTTCTGTCTGAGCCCTCAGAAAGAATCAAAACAACCAACACTCTGATTTGGACTTTTAAACTCAAGAAATATGAGACAATAAATCTCTGTTCTTATAAGCCATCCACTTTGTGGTA
>NW_006922380.1:64243-67803 GCF_000298275.1 Orycteropus afer afer | reverse complement strand
TGATGGGATCAAGTATAGCAGGGATTGTGGGGCTGGGGTGGGATCGGGCAGTGTTTCCTTCTGCTGTGCATGGGGCCGCTATGAGTCGGAAATGACTCGATGGCACTTAACAACAACAACAACAACTAATTTGATACAATCTGAAAAAGTGGGATTAATGTAGTACTTCCATTGAATTTCAAAATGAAACATTTTTTAAAAATGTGTTCATTGATTTTGACAGAATAATGGGACTTTAATGTTGAAAAGTTGGAAATAAAATCCTTTATTAGCTATCAGTGATTCATACATATTTGGTTCATTGTGAGTTATCTTTGTTTCTATAATAGTAATGAATTTAGGAATGAATTATTTAGACTGTTTAAAGTGTATATAATATAGTTCAGTTTTGAAATCTTGTGTACCAATAAAGAGAGTATTTGTATATTTATCTAAACTGTCATTTTTTCCTATTCTCTGGGCAGTGAAGCAACATGCCTAGGTGATTTAGGAGACAATAAGAATTAGATAGTAAGAAGACTATTTAGTATTTGGATATATATCTTGTATAGTTCTCTTGTATACATATACACATATATCTTGCATCTATATATCTCAGTTTACTAATAGCTATTTTAGTGGAAAAAATATATTATTCTCAAATGTTTTTCTGAGGAGCCTAATACACAATCTTTTACAAAAAAAAAAAAAAAAGTTAACTATTTGTTAGCTAAATCAATGTAGTAGCATATAATAAATAAATAATGTATCTTAATATCAATATTACATAACTATTGGTATATTTAAACAATATCACTTAAATATAATATTTTATAAACCCTAAAACATATGCAAATACAACTTATGCAATATTTCCAGTTGGTTTCCAATACATTTAAAACTCAGTTATAGGTATATTATTCTTACATTTTACTTACATATAACTGGAATTGCTTATAACAAGTTTATGTTCACAATAGTTAGTGTAAAATATGGGTGTGATACTGTTTCATCAAAGTATATTTGTACATTCTATGAAGCAAGCATAACCTTGATATCAAAACCAGGCAAAGAGATCACTAAAAAAGAAAATTGCAGACCAATATTCCTCAGGAATATCAACACAAAAATTCTCAACATAATCCTAGCCAATAGACTGTAACCACATACCAAAGAAATAATACTTCATGAACAAGTGGGATTCATATCAGGCGTGCAATGATGGTTCAACATTAGGAAAACAATAAATGCTATCCACCACATAAATAAAACAAAAGAAAAGAAATATGTGATCGTATCAATCAATACAGTAAAGGCATTTGACAAAATCCAGCACCCATTCTTGATAAAAATGCTCGACAAAATAAGAATTGAAGGGAAATCACTCAACATTATTAAGGGAATATACGCAAAACCAATTACCAATGTTATTTTCAACATCCCCCTTGCGAATGCAAACTGAACAAGGATCCTCTTTATTACCACTCCTATTTAATATTATAGGAGCTTTGGTAGTGTAGTGCCTAAGGCACTTGACTGCTAACCAGAAGGCTGGCAGTTCAAACCCACCAGCCACTCCTCATAAGGAAGGTTGGGCAATCTACTTCTGTAGTGATACTGCCTCAGAAACCCAAGGAAGGATCACTATGAGTCGGGTCCAGCTCAACGGCACATAACAACAACAACAATTTAATATTGTATTGGTTGTCCTTTAGAGCAATAAAGCAAGGAAGAGATAAAAAAGACATCTAAATTGTCAAACAAGTAGTAAAGTTATCTCTATTTTCAGATGCTTTGATCCCATATGTAGCAAATCCTAGTGACTCAACAAGAAAACTATTGGAACTAAAAGAAAGCTTCAACTAAGTAGCAGACAAAATCAGTAAGATTTCTTTACAATAACAAAAACAACTCTGAAAAGTAAATCATGAAAACAGTACCATATTTGTTATCCACTCAAAAGACAAAGTGCTTAGAAATAAATCTAACCTGAGAAACAAAAGACCTATACAAAGAAAACTACAAAACATTACTAAAAGAAACAAAAATAAACCTATATAAATGGAAGAATACCATGCTCATGGGTTGGAAGAGTTAACATTGCAAAAATAGCAATACTACCCCCAAAGCAATCTACAGTTATAATGTAATCCTGAGACAGATTTCATAATCACTCTTTAAACAGATGGAAAAGCTTATTGCCAGCTTTATATGGAAATAAAAGAGGCCCAGAATAAGCAAAACACTATTGAAAAAGAACCAAAGTATTTGGTCTCACACTCATCAATCTCAAAATCTACTATATACCCACAGTAGTAAGGAGAACCTGGTATAAGTATAATGACAGTCACATAAATCAAAGGAATAGTATTGAGAATCCAGAAGTTCATCTACCTAACATTGACAAATGGCCAAAATCCATGAAATGGGGAAGAGAGAGTCTCTTTAACAAATGGTGCTGGAGAAACACTGTGAGGGAATGAATTGCTGGGTGTGGAGGCTCAGAACCATAGTCTCAGGGGACACTAAAGTCTATTGACATAATACAGTCCACAAAGATAATGTTCTACATCCACCTTCAGGGAGTAGTGACTAAGATGTTGAAAGTTGGTGGGTGGCCATCTAAGGTGCAGCTATTGGTCTTTCCCCATCTGGAGCAAAGAAGAGTGAAGAAAATCAAAGACACAGAAAAGATCTAGCCCAAATGACTATTGAAGCATGTGAACCCCAGCCTCCATACCCCTGAGACCAGGAGAACTACATGGTGCCTGGCTACTACCACTGTTGACTGCTCTGAAGAGGATCGCAATAAGAGGTCCCAGCAGAGTGGGGGAAAATGTGGTACAAAACTCAAAATCATAAAATAGACATGGTTTACTGGTGTGAGGAACACTAGTGGAACCCCCAAGACTTTAGCCTTTACACTTTCTTCAATCTAGGAACTGAATTTAACACCCCATAACTCAACTGGCAGCCAAATGATAGACAGGCCTATGAGTTGAACAGTAATATCAGGAGGGTATGTACTCATTAGAAAAATCAAGCATATGGGAACAACCAAGAGGAAAATATTTGCCCAGATATAGAGCTGGGGAGGTGGGAGGGGATGGAAAGAAAGAATGTAGGCAAGGAGGTGGGCACAGGGAGAAAGTGGGAAAAATACTGTTACAGTACTGAGATTGGTACAAATGTCACAAACAGAATATATACATATTGTTGAATGGATAATCAATTTGCTTTGTAAACTTTCATCCAAATCATAATAAATAAATAAATTTGTAACTAGAAAATTGAAAGAAAATCAGATCTTATTGTTTTCCTTGAATATTTTTTTAAGAAATTACTATGAATTTCAATCTCTTATATTTATTCAAAAAAAGAATGAGTCTCTTTTGGACATCTAGCACAGAATAGATTTAATGTCTATACCAAAAAATATTTTTTTTTTCCTAAAATCTAAACCTGATCTTAAAATAATTTATTATTGTGATTGCCCCTCAATATTGTAGTTCCAGTACTTAAAATAGAAGTGGCAGAAGTTTACAAGAAAATAACAAATTTATATATATAATTAGATTTTA
>NW_006922380.1:52157-56673 GCF_000298275.1 Orycteropus afer afer | reverse complement strand
ACTTTGCTGGTTTTTGTGTTTCTCTAGAGAACCCAATCCAACACAGTAGCCAAAATGATTGCAAATATATTTTTAATGTGGATAGACACAACTTTCTGAAGAGAACCTATTAGATAGCAATGCTTGTGAATAAAAGTAATACAGTTAACAGGGATTTAAACAAAGCAGGAAATATTTTTACCCACATAAAAATAAATGTATATGTAGGCTGTTGGAAGCTTTAATTCAGCTATTCACTATGCCATTCATAAATTGGGCTCATTCTTTCTTCTTTTCCATTGCATGTTGTGTTCTCTAGTTGCAAGAATACTTTTCCAGGGCCTGGCATCATGACTGATAAAGATGTTTAAAAGCAGCAAGGGAGTGGATCCAGAAGCAAATGGGACTTTCATCCAGAAAAGTCATTTATTTTATCAGTGACAGAAGGAAAATATCCATAAGCCTCTCAAGCTGACTTCCATTTATATGTCCACCTAGTCTCATAAAACCATGACCATGGCCAATCTTAGGGACAAAAAAGATGGGAATATTTTGAATATTATATTTCTGCCTCAACATTTGAAATTTAGCAATTGAGGGTGGTTGGGAATAGATCTTGGATTATCTAACCAACAATGTCTTCCATAAGTACGTTGAAAGAAGAAAATATTCCATTATTTAACATTTATATTAGGAAGGAAGATTAGGCTATCTACCTCCAAGAGATACTACCTCAGAAACCCAACAAGGGGTCGCTATGAGTCAAATTGACTCAGTGGCAGTGAGGTTTTTTTTTGTTTTGTTTTGTTTTTTTTTAATATGAAAACAGATTTATTCATGGGAAATGTTATTGTTGTTTGTCCTCAAGTCACCTCCAACTTATGTGAACTTTATGTATAACAGAACATTGTTCACTACAGTGCCATGTTCATAATCATAAAGATGGTATGGTTGAGTCCAATGTTATGGCTTTTGTGGTAATCCATCTTATTGAGGGTTTTTATCATTTTCACTGACCCTCATCTCTACCAGACATCATGTCCTGTTCTAGTGATTGGTCTTTTATTTTTATTTTTTTTTCTGATGATATTTTCACAGTAAGCTACCCAAAGTCTAGCCACCCTCACTTAGAAGGAGGATTATGGTTGTGTTTCTTCTAAAATTAATTTGTTCATTCTTCAGGCAGTCCAATCCCTGACATGTTCAGTATTCTTCACAAATAGCAAAATGCAAATCCATCTATTCTTCTGTCTTCATTTTTCATCGTCCAATTTTCACATGCATATAAGATAATTGATCAAATGCAACATTAGTCATCAAAGTGACATCTTGATTTTTAAAACATTAAAGAGATCTTTCACAGCAGATTGAACCAAAGCATTACCTCACTGATTGCTTATCCAAGTAGAATGAAATCATTGACAGCTTCATTTTTTTTAATTCATTTATCATAATGTTTTTTATTATGAATATTTCTTGTTTTATTTCTGGTCAAGGATAATCCATACTGAAGGACTCTATAGTCTTTTACTTCATCAATAAGTAGTTCAACTCTTCTTTTTCAGCAAACAAGCTTGGGTCATCTGCACATCACGTTGTTAATGAGTCTTTTTACAACGTTGATGCTGTGTTCTTCCTCATACAGTCAACTTTCACAGCATATAGATTGAATAAGTAAGGTTAAATGATACAACTCTGGCACTCACTTCTTCCAATTTTTAAATCAAACAGTATCCTTTTGTTCTATTTGAATGATTACCTCTGATCCATCTACAGGTTTAAAATGAGCACAATTAAGTGTTCTGGAAATCCTATTGTTCAAAATGTTATTTGATACTTTTTTTTTATAATCTATACAATCATATGTCTTTAAATAATCAATAAAAACAGGTAGATATATTTCCGATATCTTTTGCTTTTGGCCAAGATCCCTCTGACATTACCAATGATATTCCTTATTCTGAATCCAGCTTGAACTTCTGACTGTTTCCCATTGATACATGACTGCAGATGTTTTTGAATTTAGCAAATCTTTGCTAGCATGTGATATTAATAGTATTGTTTGATAATTTGCACATTCCATTTGAATATTGTTATTTGTGATGGGTCATAGTATGGGTCTATTTCTGTTGGTTGGCCAGGGAGCTGTCTTCCACATTTCTTGTCAGGTGATTAAGCACTTGTGGTACTTCCTCCATTTATTGAAGCATTTCATTTGGTATTCTATCAATTCTTGGAGCCTTGTTTACAGGCAGTACGTTAGTGCAGCTTGAACTTCTTCCTCTAGTACCAGGAATTCTAGGTCATATGCTACCTGAAATGGCTGAAATTCTACCATTCATGACTTTGTGCATTTCTTCTATCTTTTTTATACGCTCCCTATATCTTTCAGTATTTTTGCCTGTAGAATATTTCAGTAATTAAACTTGAGACTTGGATTTTCTCTTGAGTTCTTTTAGCTTGAAAAAAATGTTGGTCAGTTTCTTTTCTTTTGATTTTCTAATTCTAAGTCTTTGCACTTTTCATCATAACATTTACTTTGTCTTTTTGAGCCTCCCTATGAAGTCTTCTTATCAACACTTTTATTTGATCATTTCTTCTGTTTAATTAAGCTACTCTGCACTTAAAGTTTCAGAGCCTTTTCTGAAAATATTGATTTTTTCTTCCTTTCCTATAGTTTAATGACCTTCAGTTTCTTCATGATTTATGCTTTCACAGAACTCTTAGAGCATTATTAGTATTTTGTGCATCAAATCCATTCTTGAGATGGTCTCTAAATTGAAATGTAATCTAATCAAGGCCATACCTTGGCTCTAGTGGATTTGCTTTGATTTTCTTCAGTTTCAACCTGAACTTGTGCATGGGCAATGAATGGTTTATTGTGTAAACATTAGAATACATTTGGACATATTTTTTAGTCCACAACCAATTAAGTTATGACATTATCTTCTAAGTTATCATTTTCCATAATATTTAGTAATCTTTTCACCACATGAATATTTAGAATTTTGTGCTATCTACAAACAATATGAGACTTAAATATTTTTATATGGGGGATCATTTCAAAACAAAAATAATAAGTATTGTCCTTAAATATGTTTCTGCCATCAAATCAAAGCTATAAAATAATTTTTGGTTCTTTCACAAATGTCTAGTTCTCTTATTCCAAGAATATGCTCTGATTTTACTTTCTACACATATACTCAAAAATAATCATGTGACATTTTTGATCCCTTGCCATGTAACTTGTGGTATGAGACTTTTCCAAGGTCCAGTGACATCAAGCTTGTCAGTGTTAGCTATTACCTTTGGAAAGTGAGTGGAAGCAATAGATTCAACACCTGTGAATAAATTGTAAGAGTCATCACACAATCTGACCTATTTATTTATTTATTATTGCTCTTAATAAATACATAATACAAAAAATGAGTCTATGACCTTAATATCAATAGAAAAATTTTAGATATATTTTTAAAATATTTTATAAGCTAATACTCATAACAGAATGTAATTCTTATAGACACTAGACAATCATCTCACTATACTGTCCTCTTAGGAGTCCTCATCCAACTGAACACTGAGAAACTATACCTATGTGTTGTATACAGAGAGAATATAGATAATTTATGGCCAACTGGAGCTCAAAGCCGTCCACTTAAGCTCTTTCTCTCAGAGGCATTTGGTAAAGTTTTGCCCAGACTCACTTACTTTGTACCTGTGTGGAGAAGGGAGTTATTGACTCCACTGGCTGAACAACAACTGGCTGAATTGTATAACTTATAATTCTGTCTGATCAGTCTTATGAAGTATTTTTACCAGCCAATACTCATGGACCTGAATGAACTTTTATTCTAACTGGTAACTTGGCCTTGCTATAACCATAATGGTGGCAGAGTTAACTGAGTAATTCTAGGACATGATAAATGTTATATTCCCATAAGCTTCTTAAAAGATACTATTAAAAAAAAAAAAAAAAAAAAAAAACCTGTTACCATTATTCATTGTCAATACCTTTAACTAAACAACATGAACGGTGACTATACATATGGATCTCACCAGATGGAATACACAGGGATAAAATCTTTGCAAAGAGACAATGGAGAAGCTCAATGTCATCAGGCAAAACAAGCCTGTGAGCAAGTTTAAGTTGAAGCTGAAGAAAATTAAAATAAGCACATGTCCATCTGAAGAATAGATGTGATTGCATTGAATACCAGAGACTGAAGACAAGAGGACTTGTAGGATGACATCGAAGGCTTCATACATGAAGAAAACAAAAAGTCATTTGAAAGACAGAAAAGGAAAAAAGGCCAAAATGAATGTTAGGAGAGACTCTGAAATTTGCTTTTGAATGGAGAAAAGTTAAAGCAAATGGAAGAAATGATGAAGTAAAAGGCCAAAAGAGAAGATTTTTAAAGGGAAGCTCAAGAAGACAAAGTATTATAATGAAATGTGTAAAGACCTGGAATTGGAAAATCAAAGAGGAAGAATATACTCAGCATTTCTCAAGCTGAAAGAACTAAAGAAAAAAAATGTA
>NW_006922380.1:39753-52057 GCF_000298275.1 Orycteropus afer afer | reverse complement strand
CAACTCACTGCCACCGAGGCGGATCTGACTCATAGCAACCTCTCCTTGGGCTTCCCAGGCAGTATCACTACGGAAGTAGATTGCCCAATCTTCCTTCTGATGAGTGGCTGGTGGGTTTGAACCTCCAATCTTCTGGTTAGCAGTCAAATACCTTAGGCACTACACCACCAGAAGGAATATAAATACTCATTATAGCAAAACAAACAAACAAAAAAAGTCAACATTTCAACCATTTCAGGAGGTGGCATATAATCAAAAACCAGTGGTAGTGAAGGAAGAAGTCCAAGCTGCACTGAAGAAACTGATGGAAATAAGCCTTCAAGAAATGATGGAATTTCCACTGAGATGTTTCAACAAATTGATGCAGTGCTGGAGACACTCACTCATTTATGCCAGAGAATTTAGAAAACAATTACCTGGCCAAGTGTGGTGTATTAAATTACATGGTATAACTTTTTTTAGCCATAGTATTTGTAACTCTCACTTTGCCATAAGTAACTGAGTAACTGATTGTTAAAGTTATCCACCTGAGGCAGCACAAAGCCATCTTCTGGGAAGTTCCCTCTCTCTCAGGTCTAGAGAATTCTGATATTGGGATTGGTTAGTTTTGCCACTCTGCTGGCTTAAAATGGGCCCTTCTAGAGACAGAAGAGAGCCTCTGTGACTGCTGGCTCAGAGAGACATGCTACTGAGACATAAGAGAAACATGCTGCTGAAAGAGAGAGAAGTGATACTAGAGCCTGAGAGAGGTGGCTGACTGCTGAGAGAGATGGCTGGTACTGAGAGACTGAGCATGTTCCTGAACTTGAATTGTAGCCTGTTGCTCTCCCTAATAAGCCCCATGATCTGTGAGTTCTTTGTGGCCACTGCAGTGAATTATCAATCCCAGCAGAGAGGTGGTGGGTGCTGCAGGAGGAATGGTTGGTGACAAGTTTAGTAAGAAAGTTGGAGGGTGGCAGCATGTCTGGGCTGCTGCTGGTAATTCTATCTTCCTTTTGTGGAGTTAGAGGAAGTCAGAAGATGCCACCTCCCTGTCCCTTTAGCACCAATTCACTAGAATAGAATCATATTTGTTCCCATTCCAAATGAAGGTGATCCAACAGAATGTGAAAATTACCACAGTTATCACAGAAAAGTAAAATTTAGCTGAAGAAAATTCAAAAATGCAGCAGTACATCAGTAGGTAAATACTAGAAATTCAAGCTGGATTCAGAAGAGGACACAGAAAAAGGTCTATCATAGTTGATGTCAGATGGATCTTGACTGAAAGTGAAGAATACCCGAAAACGTGTGCTTTATTGACTACACAAAGGCATTCAACTGAGTGGATTGTAACAAATTATGGATAACATTGTGAAGAATGAGAATTCCAGAATGCTTAATTATGGTTATGAAGAACCTGTACATAGACCCAGAAGCAGTCATTCATTCAAAAGGAGATATTGAATGGTTTAAAATCAGGAAAGATGTATGTCAGGGTTGTATCCTTTCACCACTTATTCAATCTGTATTCTGAGCAGACAGCATGTATAACTTTATGAAGAAGAATTCAGTAACAGAACTGGAGGAAGACTGATTAACAACCTGCAATATGCAGATGACAGAACCTTGCTGGCGGAAAGTGAGGAAGACTTGAAGCACTTTGAAGATAAAGGACTACAATCTTCAGTATGGATCACATCTCAACATAAAGAAAACAAACATCCTCACAACAGGACAGACTACCATCCATGTAAATGGAGAAAAGATTGAAGCTCAAGGATTTAATTTTATTTGGATGTGCAGTCAATGCCTATGGAAGCAGCAGTGAAGAAATCAAAGGATGCATTGTATTGCAAACATATACTACAAAAACCTCTTTAAAATGTTGAAGAGCAAAGATGTCACTTTGAAGATTAAGGTGCTCTAACCCCAAGCCATAGTATTTTCTATTGCCTCATATGCATGTGAAAGCTGGACAATCCATAAGAAAGAACAAAGAAAAATTGATGCCTTTCAGTTACTGTGGTTGTGAAGAATACTGAAAATACCATGGACTGTCAGAAGAACAAACAAATTTGTCCTGGAGGAAGCACAGCCAGAATTCTCCTTGGAAGTAAAAATGGCCAGACTTAATCTCACTTACTTTGGTCATGTTGTCAGAAAAGACCATGCCCTGAAGAAGGATACCGTGCTTGGTAAAGTGGAGTGTCAGCAAAAAAGGGGAACAAGATGTGTTGACACAGTGGCTGCAACGATGGGCTCAGTATAGCAAAGATTGTGAGGATGGTGCACAATGGGGCAGTGTTTCATTCTATAGGAATGCTGTGAGTTGGAGCCCACTCAGTGGCACCTAACAACAACAACAACAGTATATGCGTGTGAGAGCTATACAATGAATAAGGAAAACAGCAGAAGAATTAATTCATTTGAATTGTGATAATGACAAAGAATATTGACTGTACCGTTGACTTCTAGAACAAACAAATCCATCCTAGAAGTACAGCCAGAATCCTCCTCAGAAGTGAGAGTGACCGAATTTCATCCTGTGTATTCTGATCATTTTGTCAGAAGGGACCAGCTTCTAGAAAGGCAAAGACCTTCAACAAGATATATTGACACAGTGGCTGTGAAGATGGGCTCAAGTATAGCAAGAATTGTGAGGGTGGTATAAGATAGGGCAGTGTTTCATTCTGTTCTACGTAGGGTCACTATGAGTCAAAATAGACTCTGTGGTACCTAAAAATAGCAACCTGGAAGCTCCATGAGTCTATTTGAAGAATTGAAAGAAATTTTGGGATAAATAGAAATTTTACAAATATATTTAATCTGTGTTATTTAAATGCAGGCTTCTTCAGAGGGAGGGACCTCTATTCTAGTAAATTACGTTAACTTTTTTTTTATTATTTATTTGAGTCTGTGCCTTCAACTTAGGTCATATTCTCAATTATTCAAATTGCTATTTAAAGACATATGGAATGATGGCTTCTAAATTATTATTAAGGTATTATGTTATCCCTTGGGAACATCTTTATAATTTTCTTGGGAAATACTAATTCAACATTCCTTAGAGAGTTGTATTAATTCATTTAATAATGTGACTAATGCCAATATTAAATTACATATATTATAATAAGAAGAAGTATTGAAAACATTTAAATAGTAAATCTAAATATGTATAAACATAACAAATCACATTTGTGGATATAGATTTTATATCAATTTAAAGAAAGGAAACAAAAACAGTCTAAAACAATAATAATAGCATAACTGGTCTTTTCAACTTTTTTTCTTTTTTTAATGTATTGCCCAGGAATATGTACTATGGTCAAATGAATTGCACGCCTTATATATAGATATACCATGTAAAATCTGGTAGCATAGTGGCTAAGACACTTGCCTGCTCACCAGAAGGCTGGCGGTTCAAACCCACCAGCCACTCCTCGGAAGGAAGGTTGGGCAATCCTACTTCCGTAGTGATACTGCCTCGGAAACCCAAGGAGGGGTCGCTATGAGTCAGGGCTGACTCGACGGCGCATAACAACAACAACAACAACAATGTAAAATTTTGGCTAACTAAAGTTAAGTTTGTATAAGAAGGATAATGATAGAAAGTTTGAATAAAAATGATCTATCCAGAGTAGCAAGAATTATTACAGAAAACAAGCATCAAGAAGAACAAGCTAGCATTCTTCTTTTTTTTTTCTATTACAAGGACATATTTCCCCTCTAGCCATTCAACCACAAGAAATTTGAAGTAATTATATAAAACTACATAATTCCTTTAAAGCAATGTCTTTTACTTCACAGGAAAAGTAAGTGTCTGCAGAGTTCACTAAAACTTCAAGGATTTTGATCAATGTAATGGTCTTATTCACTGCATCTCTTTTATTTTTCATTTACATTTGAATGTCCAACATCTTACACTGTTCTGTCAGTTCGTTCTTATTGAATTGGATAATATTGTCTAGGAAAGCATGATGATGATTATAAAAGCAACTACTATAGAAAATGTCTAACCTCAGAATTAAATTTAATGAGAAGCTTCTGGTTTATATCACTTTTTTAGTTGCCTCAGGAAATATAATTTATTTGGTAGTTAGGATGAGTTGAAAATTTTATTCCGCATTTTATTACTGAATAAAATAATTCTTCACTCCCCACTTAGCTCCTTATATTCTAAAATTTTAGGTAACAATACATTGAAGATTAAATATATTATAGAAGTCTAAGGAATGGGGAAATATCCAAGTAGGTTTCATTGCTAACAAAAGAAAGTCATGTATTAAAGTTTGGCTGATTCAGTGATTAATTCTAATACATTCATTTTATAATGTAGTTAATATAATACCTTACAATAACAACCAGTCACCTGTGCACCATTATAAATTAGTTCAAACCATAAATTCTTTAACTTCATAGTTCTTATTGATTTTACTTACTTATACATTTGCAGCATGACTGTATTAAATCTTTATTAAATCATAGGTACTCATTCAATAAAGACAGTTTGTATGTGAATGTTATTTTATTATTTAAAACTTGAAAATAGAGATTTTTGCCTTTATAGGAAAAGCAATAAAACAGATAATCTAAAAAAATGAATAAAATTTAAACATGCTTCATATATCCCTTAATATCATACTACTAATGAAGATCTCTGGAAGTTTTGTTACTCTTTTCAAAGCACTTTCATGTGGGTATAGAAATTTTAGGCATAAGTTTAAATTATGTCCAAAAATATAGGAAAAAATCTCTATGTGTATTTCTTCTATGGCATACTAATTTTTTTATGATTCTAAATAATTATTCACTTTAGTTATAACATATGTTGATTTTCACAGTGATAAATGCAATCTCACTTCCATTCTTTTTTCCCAATATCATAGATCTAGTGATCTCACTGAAGAAAACCAACCCAGAAGCAGTTTCATTTTCTAACTTTTATTGTGATTTTGGAGAAAATTTACAGAGGAACTCAGTTTTCCATGCAATGGTTCATACACATATTGTTTCATGACACTGATAGCACTCGCACAATGTAACAGCACTCCCTCCCTGTGGTTACCACTACCCTTTGCCTTTTCTCCTATATATTCCTGCCTTTGATCTTTATTTCTGGGCAAATGTTGCATTTCTGACCCTTATGTTTGATTGTTCTAAGGAGTAAATACCACCCAGCTGCCAATTGTTCATTTCACCGACCTATTGTTTGCTTGAAAGTTGAGCTACAGGAATGAGTTCACTTCCAGGTTTGAAGGGTGACTGAGGACCATAGTCTCAGGATTTCTCCCAGTCTCTGTCAGGCCTATTAGCCTGGTCGTTTTTTGTTTGTTTGTTTGTTTGTTTTTAAATTATGTTCCACATTTTCCCCCACTCTATCCAAGATCTCCTATTGCAATCCATTTCAGAGTGGTTGATAGTGGTAGCCAAGCACCATCTATCTTCTCATCTCTGTGTCCTGGAAGCTGAAGTTCATGTGTTCTACTAGTCCCTTAGGTTAATAGTTTCCATGTGTGTTTTATTTTCTTGACTCTTCTCTACACCAGATGAGGAGAGACCAATAGTTGCATCTCAGATGGCCACTTGCAAGCTTTTAAGACCCCAATGGCTACTCACCAAAATAGGATGTAGTACATTTTCTTTCTGGACTATGTTGAGCCAATTGACCTTCAAGTCCCCAGTGACTGTAGTTCTGTGGCTGCAGGTGTAGTGACTCATTCCAGCAAGTTGTGTGATTATGGCTAAGAAGTTTTCATAGCTCTGCCCCCTGCTGACTCTACTATATACACAAACATCTTTGCAGCACATGCAAATCCATGTGTAAAATTATCATCTGGCAAACCTGTTCATGGTCATGGGTATAGTTCTGTTTGTCTCCCCTTACTTGATCATCTCTACCACTCGTCTGTCAGTTTGTCATACTGTGGTAGTTTGCATGTTGCTGTGAGGCTGGAGGCTATGCCACCAATATTTCAAGTACCATGAGCATCACCCATGGTGGGCAGGTCACTAAGAGTCTGAGCCTACTCGACAACAACAACAACAACCTGATCATCTTGCTTGTCTGCCTATGTATCCATTTATAGATGAATGTTTGTTATTATTGATAATGAAGGATTCTGTATGCAATAATGTTTACTTTTGTTGTTTGTAGTTCTTGTGCACCTCTCTGTGTCTTTCTTTGCCTAAGTTACAGTGTGTGTGCTGGCCACCCACTTTTGTATATTTCTTTTCTCTTCAACCAAATTAATTCATATCTCTTGTCTAGTTAGTAATTTTCCCTCTTCCAGTTCAGTGAATTACTTAGTATGGCTCTTATAACCATGGACTTTGTGACTTCCACCAGATGCCTGATATAAAAATGAGGTGCTGTGACCACCAAAGGGATCAGATAACTTGTTAACAATGTAAATAGGGTGCACAGCACCCTTGTGGGAGTAGAAAATAGAGTGTATGAAGCCCTAATGTGGGGATTGGTCAGTTTTGTCATTCCACTAGGCATAAAATGAACCCTCCAAGAGGAAGAAGGGGATATCTCACTACCATCAAGACAGAAGAGCCTGTAGTAGAGTGCATCCTTGGACCTGAGATCCCTGCAATGAAATGATGGCAGAGTGACAACAGAGACACTGCAGAGAGAGAAAGCAGAAAGACAACCTCAGCAACAGCAGAACCAAGAGACTCTCAGGAGATTGAGCAGCAGGGCTTGCCAGCCTGTTGAGTGCCTTCGGGCAGAAGGCTTGATGGCAGAGTGGGGTATACCTAGGTGTGTCTATTGGCAGAATTAAAAGGGCTGTGTAATAACTGCTTGGGCAAGGCAGAGGGTAGGTCAAGAGGCCAAGAGCTGAAAGGAAGCCTGCCTTCCAGCCCAGCATAGAGGAGGCTGTCCTGATGGAAGAATTGTATCCCAAGGATTCCCAGACCTGAATTATAACCTGTTAACTTTCCTAGTAAACCCAGTATTTGTGAATATTGTCTGTGAGTTCTGTGCAGCCATTGCAATGAATTATCAAACCCAGGAAAGAAATAGAAAGTGCCCGGAGAGGGACAGTTGGTATCAGAATTGGTAAAAAGTTTAGAGGGTGGCAGCATGTCTTACTTCTACGTCATAGACATCAGCCTTGGGCTGATGTTGCTGATGATAATTCGCTCTTTCCTTTCGTGAAGTTAGAAGTAAGAGGACCAGATGACACAGCCCCTATGCCCTTTCTGAACACCTATGCTCCTCTCTGATATCTAGTAACCATTAAAGAATGTTTCTTTCTCTGTGTAAGCCTTTCCTTGACTTTATGTAATAGTGGACTCCTATAATGTTTGTCATTTTGCGATTGACTTATTTCACTCAGCATAATTTCCTCCAAGTTCATCCATATTATGAGGTGTTTTACAGAATCTTCATTATTCTTTAAGGTCTCATAATATTCCATTGTGTGTAAGTACCACAGTTTACTTATTCATTCTTCTTTTGATGGGCACTTAGGTTGTTTCCATTTCTTATTATAGTGAATACTGCTGTGAAGAACATGTCTGTTAATATATTATCTATTCATGTCCTGGATTTCAGTTCTTTAGGATGTATATACCTTGTACTGGAATTAGTGGATCAATTAGTATTTCTATTTCTGACTTTTGAAAGAAGTACCATACCATTTTCCACAGTGCTGGCACCATTTCACGGTCACACTAGCAGTGTATGTGAGTTCTAATCTCTCCACACCCTCACCAACATTTGTTGTTTTCTGTCTTGTTGAACTTTGTCATTATTGCTGAAGTGAGACGATACCTCTTTGTTTTGATTTTAATTTCTCTAAGCATCATGGTGGTACAGAAGTTAAAATATTCAGCTGCTAAAATAATGTTACCAGTTCATACCCACTCGCCACTTTGCAAGAGGAAAATGAGGCTGTGTGCTTCATTAAAGATTTACAGCCTTGGAATTCCTATGGGGCAGTTCTACTCTGCCCCGTAGGGTCACTATCAGTCAGAATCAACTCAATGGCACTGTGTCTGTTTGTTTGTTTTGGGAATAATCATAAGCATTTCTTTATGTGTTTGTTGGCTACCTGAATATCTTCTTTGGTGAAGTGTCTTTTCATGTGGCCTAGTGCCTAAGGCATTTGACTGCTAACCAGAAGGCTGGCAGTTCAAACCCACCAACCACTTCTTGGAAGGAAGGTTGGGCAATCTACTTCCTTAGTGATATTGCTTTAGAAACACAAACGGGTTACTATGAGTCAGATCCAACTTGATGGTAAAGTGTGGGTGCATGCTCATTTTTTGAATTGAATTGTCTTTTTGAGATTGAGGTGTTGAAGTTTTCTATACATTTTAGAAATAAGACTCTTGTAGAATATGTTGTGGTAATTTTTTTTTCCCAGTGTATAGGTTCTCTTTTTACTGCCTTGAAGAAGTCTGTTATTGCATGTAGTGTCTAATTTTTAGGAGGGTCCAGTCATCTAGTTTATCTTCTCCTGTTTGTGCATTTTTGTTATGTTTGATAATCTGTTTATGCCATAAATGAGGGTCCCTAAGTTGGCCTCCTTTTATTTTTCTTTGATGATCTTTATATTTTTAGATTTTACATTTAGGTCTTTGATCCACCTTAGTTTTGTTTTTGAGCCACCTTAGTTTTTGAATATAGTGTGAAATTTTAATTTTGTTTCATATTCTGCAAAAGGATATCGAGTTTTGCCAGAACAATTTGTTAAAGAGACTGTACTTTCCCTATTTAATGGATTCCGGCCTTTGCAAAGATCATCTGTCCTCAGGTGAATGGATCTGCTTCTGGGTTCTCAATTCTCTTCCTTTGGGCTATGTGTCTATCATTGTACCAATTCCAGGCTGTTTGACTACAAATACAGGCTGTATAATAGGTTTTAAGACTGGAAAGTATGAGACGTCTTATTTTGTTCTTTTCTTCAGTAATTCTTTGCTTATCTGAGGACTCTTTCCTTTCCATATAAAATTAACGATAGATTTTTCCATATCCTTAAAGAAAGCTGATGTAATCTGGGTTGGGATTGCATTATATCTGTAGATTGCTTTTTGTAATATTTACATTTTCATAATGTTCAGTATTTCTGTCCAGGAGCATGATATATTCTTCCATTTATAGACGTCTCTTAATTTCTTGCAGTTGTGCTTTTTAGTTTTCTTTGCATAGTTTTTTGCATCTCTGATAATATTTATTCCTAAATATTTTATGTTTTTGGTAGCTATTAAAAATAATATTGTTTTCCTTATTTCCTTTTCAGGTTTTTCTTTGTTGAGGTAGAAGAATTGACTGATTTTTTATGCTGATCTTTTACCCTGATACTTTGCTGAATCTTTCAATTAATTTCAGTAGTTTTCTTGCTGAGTCTGTGAGATTTTCTATGTATAAGATCATATCATTTGCACATATGGATAGTTTTACTTCTTCCTTAGAAAAGTGGATACCCTTTATTTCCCTTTCTTGTCCCTGGCTGGGAATGTTGAATAGAAGTAGATATAGAAAGTGTCTTTGTCTGGTTCCTCTTCACAGAGGGAATGGTTTTAGTCTCTCTCCACTGAGAATAATGTTTGCTGTTGGTTTTGCATATACCCCCTTTATTATGTTGAGGAATTTCTCTTCTATTCCTGTTTTTCTGAGACGTTTTATCAGGAATGAGTGTTGGATTTTATCAAATGCTTTTTCTGTATCTAATGATAGGATCATGAGTTTCTTTTCCAATATAATGTTCTGGAACAGTTTGAGTAGAACTGGTTCCAGCTCTTCTCTGAATGTTTGGTAGAATTCTCCAGCCTATCTGTGTTTTTGTGTTGGGAGGGAAAAAAATAAAATAAAAATGGGGGCAGGGTTGGTGCATCTGTGGTCAGCCAGCAGTAGTGGCAGCAAACTCTGGCAAGATCCACAAAAGTGCATCCCTGTGGAGCGGGTACCAGCCTGGCATGTATGAGTGTTTCAGACAGAAGAGGCTGCAAGCATATTCATCTTTTGGTCAGTGAGAGAAAGTCCTGTCAATGACACAAGTGCAAGCATGTGGAAACACAGACATTGGCTCTGTCTATTTCTGTTGTGGTGCAATGAATGACTGGACTGCTGGTGGAAGAGAGTGACCCAAGAAAGAGAGCATGTGCAGGGCAGCTAGGAGGGTGTCCTTAGAGACTGGGCCAGTGGGGGCAGGAAGGGAGGTCATCCTTGGTTACCAGGAAGGTGGGTAAAGCAGAGAAAGCTCCTCTCTGGCTCCAATTCACTGTCATGAGCCTGGTCTACTTCTAAGCATGTGCAGCCCATTATACAGATCCTTGATTCACTTCAGATCTGTCCATACTGTGTCTCTGTCCCAGCAGGGATTTTGTAAAGTTGGTTTCTCCTCACCCATGTATGATGCATTTTGCACCTCAAATGCTTCATTGGACCCCAATTGCTTCTCTCTCCTCAGTCACTGCCCTCACTCTGTCTCCCTTTCCAGTCACCATTCAATGTGCTTCTTTATTCTCTCATTTGATGCTCAGAGTTCCAAGATCATCATCTGTATCAATTTCACTTGACATTGAAGTGTCTCTGTTATAGAGGGATTGGGTGTAGTGTGTCACCAGGATACCTTCATATCTCCACCTCTGCAGTTTTCTGTTTTAACATATGTGGCATAAAATTGCTAAATATTATCTGTTTCATAGCTTCTCCCTGATTTTATTTGTTTTCTGACTTTATTTTAGAGGCTAAATGCATGAAGTTGTTTCCTGGCTGTCTTTAGCCTGTACACAGGTAAGAGATAAATAAAAATAGTTACACTGTCTTATTTAATAATCAAAATACAAGTGTAGTTTCAAAGACAGGCTTCAGCAGTTATCCCTCTCCTTGTGATTTCGTATGTCCTTCTGACAAATATCCTATTCATTTAAAACCTGTCTTTTTGCATCTGTACAATATGTTCTCTTCTCAGAGACTGGTATATGATTGAAGACAAGCCTATACCACTAATATATATTCTTAAAATTTCCTTGGGGTAATATGTTCAATTTGGATCTTATAGTAGAAAATGTAGAAACTAATGAATTCCTTTCTATTTTTCCTGTTCCTTCCCTATTTATATTCATTTTTACATCTCATAAGTGTGACTAGACATCTTACACATTCATACAAATAAAATTAAATTTACTTAAGCATTCAAATAATTTTAGGTATATATCATATGCCACTTTGATCAATTTTCCATATATAATTTTTGATATTTTTTCTACTCAAATTGTAGCCCTCTACTTTTTGATATTTAAATTTAAATTACAGATATTAAACTTTTCACAGTTTTAGACACCACATGTATTGTCTGTCCATCATTTATCTATTAACATTTTTCATAATAACTGTCTTAAGCTGGGTTCTCTAGATAAGCAAAACCAGTTAAGCTTAGATAGATAGGCAGGTAGGTAGGTAGGTAGGTAGGTAGATGGATGGAGAGCTAGATAGATTTATCTCAATACAGTTGTAAAGCTGGGAAAGTCCCAAATTCGTAGGTCATATGTCAAGCTGAGAGCTTTTCCTGAATCACAAAACTGTAAGGGTGACAGACACAAGATCAGCAGGCAGCACAATAGGCTGCAGGCTTAAGAAACTGACAAATCCAAGACTGGCAGGTAAGATGGCACACTCTTGTCTCACAAGCTATGAAAGCAACAATCCCAAAATCAACAGGCATTATGGCAGGCCATTGGTTCAAGTGCAGATGATAATGAGCCAGATGCAGGCAGGATCCTTCAGAAGGAGCAGAAAGCTAGAGAGTCTTACTTGAAGTTTTCCACATATATTGGAAGCAGGCCACACCCCAAAGAAACTCCCTTTCAACTGATTGGCTGCATATAGCAGATCTCATCATAGAGATTACCTTATGTCACATATCGTCATGGGGGATGACTACATTATACCTGCTAAACCACTTAGAATCATAGTCCAACCAAGTTAACACACAAGCTTAAATCACATTGACCATGATCCTCATTGTTATGTAAATATTTGGTAAATTTATAAACAAATTTATTTTGGCTTTATTATTTATATTGCCTTTTAAGAAACTATCAACTTATGAAACACATGCAGGAGAAAGGATTCTCTTTTCAAGAAATGGTGGTGTTGGAATGACAGAAATCAATATGGAAAAAGAGTAACCTACACACATAACTCAAATTGTATACAACAGTTAACTTAAAATGGATTCTGTAACTAAATGTAAAATGAAAAATCATAAAATTCTAGAAGAAAATATAAAAACAAATATTAAGGACCTTAGATTTGTTTGGTTTTTAGATACAACACAAAAACACATCCAAGAACAAAAAAAAA
>NW_006922380.1:33338-39123 GCF_000298275.1 Orycteropus afer afer | reverse complement strand
TTTTTTTTTTTTTTTTTTTAACTGTTATTGTGATTTGAGTGAAACATTACAGAGCAATTTGTTTTGCATTAAAAAAATGCATCCAAATTATATTTTGTAAAATTGATTGCAATCTCTGCAATGTAAAATCACTGATCCCACCTCTTCCCTATCTATTCATCCTTCTTCCTAGCCCATTCCTGTCTTTTGAGATTTATGCCTGGGCAAATGTTGCCCTTTTAAATCTTGTATGATTGATTGTTCACAGTGCTCCTTGGTATTATCGTTGAACTTACTGGTCTATTTAAGGAGCTCTGGTGGTATAGTGGTTAAAACATTTGGCTGCTAACCAAAAAGTTTGTAGTACAAACCCATCAGCAGCCCTGCAGAAGAAAGATGTGGCAGTCTGCTTCCATAAACATTTACAGCTTTGGAAACCCAAAGGAGATCACTATGAGTTAGAATTGATATGGCAGTGAGTTTGGTTTTGAATTAAATGTGCAAAGACCTGGAGTCAGAAAATCAAAAGGGAAAAGCAAGTTCATCATTTCTCAAACTGAAAGAACTGGAAAAAAAAAAAAAAATGAAGCCTCAAGTTGCAATATTAAAGGATACTATGGACAAAATGTTGAATGATTCAGGCAGCATCAAAAGAAGATGGAAAATACACATTGTTACCAAAAATAATTAGTTGATGTTCAACTATTTCAGGAGATGGCATATGATCAAGAGCCAATGGTACTGAAGGAGGAATTCAAAGCTGACTAAAGGAACTGGTCTCCAGGAATTGAGGGAATATTCATTGAGATATTCCAAAAAAGCAGATGCAAGTCTGGAAGTGCTCAATCATTTATATGATTCCAAGAAATCTGGAAGACAGCTATCTTGCCCACTGACAGAAAGAGGTCCCTACATATACCCATTCCAGAGAAAAGTGAACCAACAGAATAAAGAAGTTATCAAATATTATTAATGTTATGCATGAGTAAAATATTGCTAATGATAGTTCAAAAATAGTTGCAACGGCACATCAACAGGCAACTCTTGTAAAACTTTGTGAAAAGAGGAATATCATTCCTGATGTCAGATGGATCTTTGCTGAAAGCAAATATACCAGAAAGATGTTTACTGGGAATTCCAGAACACTTCATTGTGCTCATGAGAAACTTGTACATAGACCAAGAGGCAGTCATTTGAACAGAATAAGGAAATACTGTATGGTTTAAAATCAGGACAGGTATGTATCAAGGTTTTATCCTTTCAGAATACTTAAGCAATCCCTATACTGAGAAAATAATCTGAAATATTGGGCTGTAAGAAGAAGAGTAGGGCATGATGATTGGAGGAAAACTCATAAACCACCTTCAATATGCAGATGGCACAACCCTGCTCGATGAAAGTGAAGACTTGAAGCATTTACTGAGGAAAATCAAAGACTACAGCTTTCAGTATGGTTTACACTTCAACAAAAAGAAATAATAATAATAATAATAAATTCCTACAACTGGTCCAGTAAGCAACATCATGACAAGTGGAGAATAGATTAAAGTTGTAAAGGATTTTGTTTTACTTGGAACCACAATCACTACCTGTGGAAGAAGTAGTCAAGATATCACACATTGCATTGGGCTGATCTGCAGCAAAAGGCCTTTTAAAAGTATTTAAGAGCAAAGATAACATTTTGAAGACTAAGGTACACCTGACTCAAGCCGTTGTATTTTCAGTAGCCTTATATGTGTGTGAGAGCAAGACAATGAATAAGCAAGACTGCAGAAGAATTGATAGATATTAATTGTGATGCAGGAGAAGAATAATGTCTGTACCATGGACTGCTAGAAGAATGGCCAAATCAGGTGGAATGTTCTTTAGAAGCAAGAATGTCTAGACATTGTCTCTCATTCTTTGAACATGTTATCAGGAGAGATCAGTTCCTGGCATGGAACATCCTGCTTGGTAAAGTAGATAATCAGCCAAAAAAAAAAAAAAAAAAGAACCACCCTCAGTGAAATGGATTGGCACAGTGGCTACAAAAATGGGTTCAAACATAGCAACAATTGTGAGGATGGCACAAGACCAGACAATATTTTGTTCTGTTGTACATAAGATAGATATGTCAAATCTGACTCCACAGCACCCAGTGACATGATATACATTGAGGTCAGGTAGTGTTAATCTTTCACATTTTTTTAATCTTTTGGATATTTTAGGTCATTTAAATTTTGATATGAATTTTAAATTCAACTTTTCAATTTCTCAAGGGAAAAAAAAAGTCCTGTTGGATTTTGGTAGCATTGAAGGCAGAGATAAATTTAGGAAGAACTGTTATTTTAAAAATACTGAAACTATCAAACCATTTATTTTATCAACTTTATTTTCTCTCAGCATGTTTTACAATTTTTAGTGTGCAAGTTTTGCACATCATTTGTCAAATTTGGCCTTTGCTAAAACTGCTTTAGTGATATCTTATAACTTTTTCTGTTTTTGTTTTTACTCAGTTCAAATACTTCCTAATTTTTCTTTTGATTTTCACAGTGACCCTAGGTTATTCAGCAGTGTGTTGTTTAAAGAGTAACTTTTGAGAGTTTGTTTTGTTTTGTTTTGTGTCCTCCACAACCATGGTCCTGAGCCCATGGGCCCAAAGGTTTTTAAGATATCTCTTAAGTCAATTCAATTGTTGATAGAAAATATATTTTGTTTAATTTGAATGAATTTTAAATTTATTGAGATTTCTTATATGGGCATATTCCATAGATATTTGCTTCAAGTCTTTAAAGCTCTATTAAGTGAATAATTGTTTTAGATTCTTAGGTGCTATGGTTATGTTCATATGCAAGTTCAAGCTGAAGATGAAGACTATTAAAACAAGTCCATGAGAGCCAAAATATGAACATGATTATATCCCACCTGAATTTAGAGACCATCTGAAGAATAGCCTTGATACATTGAACACCAATGACCAAGGACCAGACGAGTTGTGGGATGACATCAACAACCTCATATATGAAAAAAGCAAGAGGTCATTAAAAAGACAGGAAACAAAGAAAAGGACAAAATGGATGTCAGAAGAGACTCTGAAACTTGCTCTTGAATGGAGGGGAGCTAAAGAAATGGAAGAAATGACAAGATAAAAGAGCTGAACAGAAGATTCCGAAGGGCAGCTCAAGAAAACAAAGTCAATTATTATAATGAAATGTGCAAAGACCTGGAGTTAGAGAACCAATAGGGAAAAACAAGTTCAGCATTTCTGAAGCTGAAGAACTGAAGGAAAAATCTAGCCTTGAGTTGCAACATTGAATGACTCTATGGGCAAAATATTGAATGATACAGGGAATATAAAAAAAAAAATAAAATAAAAAAAAAAGTGGAAGGAATACACAGAGTCCCTGTACCAAAAATAATTGGCTGATAATTATTCATTTCAGGAGATGGCATATGATTAAGAACCTATGATACTGAAGAAAGAAGTCAAAGCTGCACTGAAGGAATTGGTGAAAAACAAGGCTCCAGGAATGGGTAGAACAGTCATTGAGATATTTAAATAATCAGATGCCATGCTGGAGACACTTACTCATCTATGCCAATAAATTTGGAAGACGGCTACCTGGCCGACTGACAACAAGATATATATATATATTCCAAAGAAAGGTGATCCAACAGAGTTTGGAAATTGTGGTAGTTAAAGTTATGTGTCAACTTGGCTGGGCCTGGTTTAGAGTGCTGGGCAGCTGGACATAGTATTCTCCATGATGAGCCTGGTAATCCACTCTATGGTGGAATCTACTGTGAGAATCTGAATAGTTACCTTAAGGATATGGTCTGCTTCCATATCGTCTTCCATTTTTAGAAAGGTCTCAGCAGTTTTTGGTATCCTTGAATCCTCCATGTAGCTGAGGTATTATTCAGCAGCCTGAGATGTTGTCTACCCATCTTGGGATTTTTAATGGACTTGAATCAATGGCCTGTGGTTTGGTAATATCAGGGCTGTGCTTTTTCGCTTGTTGACCTTGGGTTTTTCAGCCTCAGCTGCCACCAGCAGCTGCCTGAGTGAAGAAAGCCTCTAGCTTCACTGAACTGGGAGCCCCCAGCCCCTAGAACCTGGCACTTGAACTCAGACTTCTAGCCTCCAAAACTGTAAGAGAATAAACTCTTCTTTGTTAAAGGCCACCCATATCATTTCTGGTATTTTCTGTTAGAGCAGTATGAAGTAACCAAAACAAATATGGTATTGAGAGTGGGGTGCTCCTCTGACAGATACCTAAAATGTGGAAACAGGAATGGAGTATTTCCTTGACTCAAGATCCCTGCCCTGAAACCTTGGCAAAGAGGCTCCAGCAGAGAGAACCTGGCAGAGAGACTGGCATGAGAGACGGCAGCAGCAGAGCCAAGAGACCAGCATGAGATGGTAACAGTCTCATCAGCCAACAGAGGAGAAACCTGTATGTGATTGAGTAGGCAGCTTTCTGTCAAAGTGGGTTAACTTTGACAAAAAGTTGTTAAAAAAAAAAAAAATTGACAAAGTGCATTAACTAGTAGAAGAGACTAGCATGGAATGGAGTAGTAGGTTGGCCAGCACACAGGGCAAGAATGCTGAGTGCTTTTTTGGCTGGAAGATTTCAGGCAGAGCAGATGCCTTTGTAATTAATCAGCAGAAGTAGAGAGACCAAGGAAACGAGAAGCAGAGATGGCTCAGACTCAAAGGATAGGTCTATGGCCTCTGGGGGTGGATTCACCACAACCCCCTAGGTTTCAAACAGTCACTTTCACCAACTTGGTTCTGGAGTGTGGGGCTGCTCATTCATGTTGGCCAATGAGATGGGACCATAGCTACTGCCCAAGAGTGACGGGTCAGGGCTTCCATGGTCAAGAGATAGAAGAATGGGACTTGCCAGGCCAAGAGGGTGAGGTTCCCACTCAGATGAACTAGGGGACTGGAGCCACCCAGTGAAGGAGGTCTGTACAGGTGCCACCCAATGAAGATCTGTAGAGGTGCCAAGTTGACAAGAAGCGTAATTGTGGTATTTACAGTTATGTGTCAACTTGGCTGGAACTGGTTTTGAGTGGCTGGGCAGCTGGTGATAGTTATTGCCCATGATAAGACTGGCAGTCAGCTCCATGGTGGGATCTGCTGTGAGCAGCTGAGTAGTTGCTTTAGGAATGTGGTCTGCTTCCTGTATATAAGGAGAATCTTTGGGAATGGTCTGCAGCTTTTTGGTACACTTGAACAATGCATATCACCAAATCATTGTTCAGCAGCAGCCTGCCATGACCTGCCAATCTTGGGACTCTTTCTTGACTTGAACTGGAGGTCTGCTGTGTTGTTTGGTAACACTAGAACTGTACTTTTCACTTGTCAACCTTGGGTTTGTCAACTTCAGCAGTCAGCAACTGCCTAAGTGAAGAAGAGCCTGCAGCTTCAGTGAGCCAGGAGCAGGAGGCAGAGCTGAAGCCCAAGGTTGAGTGGCTTTCACCCTGCCCCTAGAATCTGGCACTTTGATCTTGGACATCTAGCCTCCTAATCTGTAAGAGAATAAACTCCTGTTTGTTCGAGCCATCTCATTTGTGATGTTTTCTGTTAGAGCACCACCAAGCAATCAAAACAGAAATTATCAAACAATATCATTAATATCATATGCAAGTAACATTTTGTGGAAGATAATTTAAAAAGGGTTGCTCAATATATTGTTGGGGATCTTCCAGAAATGCAAGCTGGATTCAGAAGAGGATGTGGAATTAAGGATATTGTTGCTGATGTCTGATGGATCTTGGCTGAAAGCAAAGAATACCAGAAAGATGTTTACTTGTATTT
>NW_006922380.1:31594-32108 GCF_000298275.1 Orycteropus afer afer | reverse complement strand
TTTTTTTTTTTTTTTTAATTTGAATACCTAGTAATATTCATTCACATGGATTACACCTCAATATAAAGAAAACAAAAGTCGTCACAACTGGACCAACAAGCAGCATCAAAATAAATGCAGAAAAGATTGAAGTTGTCAAAGACTTCATATTACTTCATTCTATAGTTAACATCAATGGAAGCAGTAATCAAGATATCAGATGACATGTAGCACTGGCAAATCAGCTGCAAAAGACCTCTTTCCAGTGCTGAAGAGTAAAGAAATGTCCGTGAACACTAAGGTGTGCCTGACACAAGCCATGGTATTTTCAGTCGCCTCATATGCATGTGAGACCTGGACAATGAATAAGGAAGATCAAGGAAGAGTTGATGCTTTTGAGTTGTGGTGTTCTCAAAGAATGCTCAAAGTACTATGGACTGCTAAAAAACTAAAAAATATGTCCTGAATGAAGTACAGCCAGAATGCTCCTTGGAAGTGAGAATGGCCAGAGTTCATCTCACCTATTTTGGTCATG
>NW_006922380.1:28453-30086 GCF_000298275.1 Orycteropus afer afer | reverse complement strand
TTTTCATTATGTTTTTAAATATTTTTTTCTGTTCTTCTCTTTCTCATCTTTCCTAAAGGTTTCCAATATACATGTATGAGGTCTGCTGAAGTTTTCCCAATTCTCATTGATACTATTAATTTTTGTTTTGTTTTGTTTTAATTCTCTCTATCTCTAACATATTTCATTTTGGATAGTTCCTCTTGTTTTGTCCTCAAATATTGTAATACTTTATTTGGTGATAGCATAATTGCTGTCGATATTATCCAATATATTTTTTTCATTTTATACGGTGTAGTTTTCATCTCTGGAAGTTATATTTGGAATTTTTATTTTAATTTTCCACAGCTCTAATTAACTCTTTGAATATGTGGAATACAGTTATATTAACAGTTTACACATTTGTGCCTGCTAATTCTAATATTTGTGCCAGTTCTAGGTTGTTTTCAATTGACTTTGGGTTAAATAAGGTTTGTATTTTACTGTTGCTTTGCATGTGTGGGTAATGCTTTTAAGATTCCTCACGCAGGACTTGGACGGAATCTAGCCTAGGGCAAATTATTCCTTACTACTGACACAAAATCCTTCTGTGTACTTGTGAACTCCCTGTGAATTACTAGGAGTTCTAGCCTGCTATCATTTCTTGCTCAGATATTTGGAATAATTCACAAGAGAATCTGTTTAGCCATGTATTTTATTGGTGGTTTTGATTTTACAGCATTTTGTACTGTAGACTGAATTTAATTAAAACATGTATGACTATTCAGTTTTCTCACAAAAAAAAAAAAAAAAATCCAAAACAAGCAAAAAAGTATAAGCCAACATGAGCCAAATATAGCAGACATAATAAAAAGCAGAATCATACTTTGTGTTAGCATGAAAGGTTAGTCAAAGCTGACTCACACTATATATAGATTTTACCTAACATCTAACTTTTCTAAGGATTCAAAGGACACAGGACATCCCAGGGCTAGAGAAAACTTATTTTTGAAGAAGCTTGAAGCTGTTAGATATAGCTTCCAAAAATGCTCCCTTTCTCCTCTCGTAGTTTGTATTTTAATTTAGAATTAACACATCACTTTTAAAAATTGTATGTGGAAATTTCCCAAAGGAAGCCATTTTGGTTTGGAGGCTCCTTTGTTTAATTCTCTGTCAATTAAAACAACAACACTAAAAATAGTTTCTGAATCAATTCTGACTCATGGTGGTCCTTACATGTCAGAGTAAAACTTTGCTCCACTGCGTTTTTAATTTAAAAAAAAAAAAAAAAATCACTGCCATGGAGTAACATCTGACTCTTAGTGACTTTCGCTTGGGTTTCAGAGGTGGTATCACTACAGAGGTAGATTGCCCAGTTTTTGTTCTGAGGAGTAGCTGTGGGTGGCTATTTGAAATAGAATACCAAGGCTTTGTTCCAAGGTGCCTCTGAATGGAATTTAACCTCTAAGTTTTGGGTTAGCAGCTGAGCATGTTAACTGATTACATCACCCAGGAACTCCCTCTGAATTATATAGTTACTTTATTTGGCTATCCCGGGTCTCCGGGAGCAAGGTAAGCACGGGCGGGCTTGTGCTTACTCACTGATCTGCACTGAACACTTTCCCTTGTTACCCTCCCAAGAGGGATCGGGTCTCCAGGAGCAAGGTAAGCACGG
>NW_006922380.1:17626-24864 GCF_000298275.1 Orycteropus afer afer | reverse complement strand
TTATTATTATTTGAAATCATATATACAAATGAAGTGTATTATACTGATATAATTTTATAGATAGAAACTTCACAAATCTTTCTTCTACCCACCACACGCTGCCATCAATTCGATTCCTAGTCATAGTAACCCCATTGGGTTTCCAAGGCTGTAAAACTTTACAGAAGTGTTGTTGTTGTTGTTGTTGTTATGTACCATCAAGTCAGAACCAACTCATGGTGACCCCTCCTTGGGTTTCTGAGGCAGTATCACTACATCACTCCGGAAGTAGATTGCCCAACCTTCCTCCCGAGGAGTGGCTGTTGGGTTTGAACCACCAGCCTTCTGGTTAGCAGTCAAGTGTCTTAGGCACTAGGCTACCAGAGCTCCTTTTTACCAAAGTAGATTGCCTCATCTTCCTCCTATGGATCAGCTGGTGGGTTTGAACCACTGGATTTCTTGTTAGCAGCCAAATACCTTACCCACTATGGCACCAGAGCTCCTTAGTTATTGATATACATGTATTAAATTGTCTCCTTTTAACATTTTTTGTTGTTGCTGTTTTGTTTACAGAGCAGAGTTTGTTTTACATTCAACATTACGTGTACATTTCGTTTCACTCCCCATTTACCATTCCCATCCCTAACCCAGTCTCCTCCTCTCCCTGGCCAATAATCCCCCCTCCCCCAATGCTCCTCACAGTTATGCACTCCTGTGTGTGCTGCATTTTCTCCCTTCAAATGTTGCCCCTCTGGTGCCCCGTGGTCAATTGCTCCAAGGGATACATTTCCACAGAGTATGTGGTTACGTCACCCTGGGTTGAGTGGTCTGCATGTACATCTTGTTTACTTTTGGGCTGAGAGCCAGCCCCTGGGAATGAGTTTTTCTCTAGGCCCAGAGTGTATTCCAGGGTCATAGTATTGGGGGTCTCACCAGACTCCATCCGACCAGTAATTCTGAGTTTTTGGATTTTTTTCCATGTTTTTCTTTCCTCTCTATGCAGTATCTCCAGATTTGATCCTTTCCTGAGTGGTTGGCATTGGTAGCTGGGCACCATCTAGTTAGTTCTTCTGGTCTCGAGGGCCATCGTGTCCTAGGGCTGATTGCTTCCAAATGCCCTTGTATTTTTAAAAAAACTGTGAAAAGTGAACCTTAAACAGATTAACATCCAGGGCTGGTTTCCAACCCTGAGTTGATGGCTCTTCGTTCATATACAAGTTTATTCCTTTTAAATCACTGTTTGAAACATCTATTCAATATATATCTTGTTTTCTTCGCTTCACCTTTATCAACATTACTTTGCTTCTTTTATCTGTTATTTATTATTACACTATTCAGAACAAAAAGACAGAATATTCTATCCATAGCAATTTTGGGACCACCTTATTCAGAGTAATAGACTTAAATGTAAAGAAAATTGTTTCTGTAATGATCTGTAGGTAGTACAGATAATCATGTTGGATTTCTATGAATTTGCAGCTAAAATTCTACTTCCTCTTCCTTTTTCTTACTACTGTAACCCATTTTATAGAAATGTTACAAAGTTTTCCTCTTCCAGGCAAGCATATGTAAGGATATGTTAGTGCAAGAGCTCTATACTAGGTAACTGATTTATTAAAAAAGAAAAAAAAAAAAAAAACATTTCACAGCAGAAAGAATACCAAAGAATTCTGTTGTTATTTCCAACTTCATTTATTTACTCATAGTGCTTAAAATGCATTATGTTACACTAACGTACCATAAATCATTACATATTCCCTTTCCAACTATTTCCTAAGCTGTGCCTTTTCATTTTTGCCTCATTTATCTACAAGACTGTACCAATATTCCACATTTGTTCTCAAAACAAATAGCATGTGTTTCATTCCAAGAGATTTTTCACTAAAGGGTAATTTTAAACAATACCTTTTTCAATAGCTTGGTTCATCTAAATGAGATATGCTGCTATGATGGAGGTAGTCAATTACCTTTCCAGAAATTTAAACACATTTCTCAAAGATTACATAAAAAGCCTCTTGAATCTACTATGAAGACCTAAGCATTTCTTACATTTAGGGAACTTCAGTATGAATACTTTAGTCATCATTGATATCCATCTCTGTGACAGTAATACAGCTATGTCTAGGATTTTAATATGTTTAAAGAAGCCTAAAGCCTATGACTATTTAAGTTTTATAATATTATTACATAGCGCAAATACTAAGGTAAGATTTTGCAGAAACATAGAATATTCAAGCTGCAAAGAGACTTAATGACCATCTAGTTGCATGGCTCCCAGTAATTCCCAAAGTTAGTTACTAATTACTCACTCACTGCCATTAAGTCTGGTCTGACTCATAGTGACCCCTCCTTGGGCTTCCAACCCAGTATCTCTACAAAAATAGATTGCCCAATCTTCCTGGTGAGTTTGAACTGTCAGCCGTTTAGCAGTCAAATGCCTTAGGCATTATGCTACCAGAGCTCCTAGATACTAATTAAAGAGGTGGATATTAAAATTCTTTATGTTATCAGGTCACCTATCAGGAGCAAGATGTCGAATGTATGCTAGAGGTTACCTAAGGCAAGAGTCCTCTCTATATGTCTTCTTGCTGCTGGTATTAGGTATCATCGAATCAGCTCCTACTCAAAGGTTCTCCACATATAACAGAATGACATATAGAGAGGACTTGAACAAATAATTTTTTAACTAAGAAATTCAATGATTTATATTATATTCATAGATACGTTGCAACAGTCACTACAGTCAATTTTAGAATTTCTCCATCACCTTAGTAAGAAGTCCCATGTCCTTTAGTTATCACTCCTCTAGTCCCCCACTTCACCCACAGCTCTAAGAAACCACTAGTAACTCTTCTGTCTATACAGAATAGCCTACTCTGGACTTTCATATAATGTGTGGTCTTTTGTGACAGGCTTCTTTCACTTAGCATCATGGTTTCATGTTTCTTCCATGTTGTAGCATTTATCAGTACATCATTATTTGTTGTGACTGAACAATATTTTATTGTTTGGGTATTCCACATTTTGTTTATTCATTCATTCATTGATGAGTATGTGGATTGGTTCTACCTTTTTGATATGAATAATGCTGCTATAAATATTTGTTATAAGTTTCCCTGTGAGCATGCTTTTTCTTCTCTTGAATGTATATCTAGGAGTGAAATAAATTACTGGGTAATGTAGTAACTTTAGGTGCTCTGGTGGTGTTGTGCCTAAGGCATTTGACTGTTAAGCAGAAGTTTGGTGATTCAAACCCACCAGCCACTCCAGGTAAGAAAGACTGAGCAATCTACTTCCGTAGAAGCCCAAAGGGGGTCGCTATGAGTTGTAATCAGCTGGATAGCAGTGAGTTTGGTTAAGGGTTTTTTTTAATACTAACTTTGTATTAGTCATTTGAGGAACTTCCATGATGTTTTTCAAAGTCGCTGTACCATTTTACGTTCCCATCATCAGTGTATGAAGGTTATGATTTTTTCACATCCTTACCAACACGTGTACTTGTCTTACTTTTTGGTTGTAGCAACAAGGTGAGTGTGAAGCAATACCTCATTGTGGTTTTGATTTATATTTCCCTGATGATTAATGATCTTGAACATCTTTTCTTGTGTATATTGTCCATTTGTATATCTTTAGACTCAAACTCACTGCCGTAGAGTAGGACCCAATTCAGAGCGACATCTTCTTGGGTTTCTGAGGCAGTATCACTACAGAAGTAGATTCCCCAATCTTCCTTCTCAGGAGTAGCTGGAGAGAAATGTTTATTAAATCTATACTCATTTTATCAGTTGGGATATTTATGTTTTTATTTATTTTTATTTTAGTATATATATATATATTTTTAGTATAGCCTGGATGCAAAACCTTTCTCAGATCTATGATTTATTAACTGTTGCTCTGTGTTATTTTCACTTTCTTGGTGGTATATTCTAACACTAAAGTTTTTAATTTTGATGAAACCCAATCTATTTTTTCTTTTGTCATACTTTTCATGTTACATGTCAGAATTTTTGCCAAATCCAATGTCATGAAAATTTACTCCTAAGGTTTTATCTAAGAGCGTTAGATTTGTGTTCTTCCATTGAGGTATTTGATTCACTTTTAGCAAATTTTTGTATATGATGTGAGGTAATGGTCCATCTTTATTCTTGTGTATCTGACTATCCAGCTGCCTAAGCACCATTTCTTGAAACGGCTATTTTCCTCATTGAATGGTTTTAACGTCCTTGTCAAAAAATCAATTGACTGTAGAAACATAGATGAATTTATGGACTTTGAGTATAATCACATTAATTTATATGCCTATCCTTGTGTCAGTACCACATTGTCTTGCTTAAAGTTGGTTTGCAGTTATTTTTGAAATCTGATTTTTTTAAAATTTCTTTTTGACTTTTTTTTTTTTTTTTTCAAATTATAGTATTGATTTTGTATCCTTCTACCTTACTGAAGGAACCTCTGGTAGATAGTCTCTAACATATTTGATTGCTAACCAGAAGGCTGGAGGTTCAAACCTACCAGCCACGCCTCAGAAGGAAGATTGGTTAATCTACATCCCTAGAGATACTGCCTTGGAAACACAAGAAGGGGTTGCTATGAGTTGAGACTGACTAGATGGCAGTGAGTTTGGTTGGCTTACCTTGCTGAAATTATTTATTAGTTATAATAGTATTGTAGTAAATTTCATAGGATTGTCTATATACCAGATCACATTATCTGCATATAAATAGAGTTTTACTTCTTCCTTTCCAATTCAGATGCTTTCTACCACTCTTCCTTGTCTAATTGCCCTGATTACAACCTCCAGTACAATATTGAATGGAAATGGTGAGAGAATGTATTCTTCTTTGATTGTGTATTCTTCTTGAGTCATTTTAACTGTTTGTTTCTTTACAGGAATTCAACAATTTTGTCTGTTATTTAACTCATTGGCTAACATATTTAATGGTGAAAACCTGGATGAATTTTCCCAAAAATTAGAAAAAAGACAAAGATGTTCATTATCCCCACTTCTGTGCAACACCAAACAAAACACATTTAAAAGTATTTTCCTGCTTTAAAGTTCTGTACTCTTTATTTTTTTTTCCAAATTATATTAGTATTTATGAATATGTCAGTTTGTGTTTTCATGTATGTATATTAGGACTCATACTAATATATTCCAAGAAGGAAATATATTGAATGCATACTAAATCAATTCTGCAATTAGATAAATTATAAATAAATTAAGCTGTTTTCAAGCTTCTCAAAAGTCCATGCCACATACTCATTTCATCTGTTATATAATAGCTTCTGCGGTGAGTTACTTATAGAAAACTGTTACAATTTGCCCATGCTTTTCAACATCACTAAGCACTCAAACACTCAAAATAGAAAGGAGACCTATTTTGCTGTAAGTGAATCAAAAAAAAAAAAAGATGTTCTAGATATGATATCGGTCAGTAAACTATCTATGCTCCCATCCCCAGTTGGCTCCAGGTAAAACAAAAATTCTTGTCAAGCATTTTTGTAGCAAGGGAGGAGAGGTAGCTAAAGCTCCATGGAGATAATATCTCCTCAGGGTCAGTTTCAAGGAGCCAATCTTTCATCTTTGTAGAAAGCCACAGAAATGGAGTTAAGTCTCAGTGCTGCATTCTAACTAGTTAGATATAATAGTAACAGCAATTGTCCAAGCATGAGATCAGAGATCAGAGTATTTATGGTGCCCTTTACTTGAAATCCCACAACGATCATTTTAAAAATTATAGTGGGGCTACATTCATACTGGTTCCACTTACCAAATGCTATTGCATTGGAAGCATGGGATTGATTATCTCTTAAAATCCAATCAGAGCCACTTTGTAATTAATAGTTTATTATTATTACTATTATTACTTTTATTATATTAGGTATCTCTGCAAAAAAAGTTTGAAAAAAGTATGTATCCAGACATCAATTTATTGGACTGTCTTGACTAATCCATTATTAACTCCTCGATATGTTCAGTTTAAATATGCTGACCACCTAAAGCCCAAAATTAGTATAGCTAAACTTTTCTTTGCAAAATTATATATATATATATATAATTAAAATCTAATATACATTACTAATTCAAGTTTTTTTTTCATTCCAACAAAAGTTAAATATCTCAAATCTGACATTTAAAAAATATACTATACAACACTTAAGAGCAAATAATTTTAATCTATTCTATATTTTTAATTACCAATGATACGAAAGATCAAGACCCTTTTAGATAATCCCACTCACCTGGAGGCCGAAATATCCTCCACCAATAACCTAAGGAAGGTAATTGAGGGTAACTTAGAGTGACACACTGCAGAACATACACTCTACTCTATGCAGATAGGGGATAGCACATAGTGTTTAAAGCGGAGACTTAGAGATCAAACAATCAATCCATTTTGCTCACGTCAATAAATAATTGTAACTAAACCCATATAATTTGTTTTCAATACTGGCATATTGTAAGTACTCAGTAAATGTTTATTTTGATGTTGTTTGTTTTATTCTTAGTTAACAAAGAGGAATATTAACACTAGATATGTGAGGAATCAGGAGCTCTGGTGGTGTAGTGGTTTAGCACTCATCTGCTAAGCAAAAGTCAGCAGTTTAAACCTACCAGCTTCTCTAAGGGGGAAAGAAGCGGCAGTCTGCTCCCATAAAGTTCACAGTCTTGGAAACTTTATGGGGCAGTTCTACTCTTCCTAGAGAGTCACTATGAGTTAAAATTGACTCAATAACAAAGGATTTGATTTTTTATATGAGGGATTGTGCAGCTTTACAATGAAACAGCAACATTTAGTAGAGTTCTATTTATACTGTTTCATCAAAGGCCAAAGGCCCAATTAAAAATAAAATATTATTTGTCTTCCATTTGATCTCCCAATTGTTTCCATAAGCATATATTTATTATACATTGCCTGTCTTTTCCCTTACAATGCAAGTTCTACAAGGTGCAGAGACATTTTGTTCATTGTTGGTGGCACGGTGGTTAAAGCATTTGACTGTTAACCAAAAGGTAAGTGGTTTGGACCCACCAGCTTCTCTGCAGAAGAAAGATCAGGCAATCTGCTTCTGTAAAGATTTATAACCTTGGAAACCTTATGGGGGTGGCTATGAGTCAGAATCACTTGAATGGCAGTGCGTTTTTGGAATATCATCACTATTTCTGAAAGAGTTTCTGAATATTCTAGAATTTCACTGAATAGTTTATTAACTAACTAATAATTCATTTCCTTAAGGAGGTCTGATGATGCAACAGT
>NW_006922380.1:12108-14696 GCF_000298275.1 Orycteropus afer afer | reverse complement strand
TTGGTGCCTATGAATATAACCTTGTTTAGGAATAGTAGGGTTTATGAAGATAAGTTAACATGAGGCCATACTGGAATCAGGTGGATCCCGTCCTATCTGAGTGGTGTCCTTATGAAAAAGAAGAAATATAAAGCAACAAATGGAGAGAGGAGACCATATAAAGTTCCCTCCACAAGTTAAGGAACATCTGGGACTACCAAAGCTCAGAGAGACAAGAAAAGATGTTCCTGTAGAGAGTGCAGCAAGAGCACGGCATAACTAACACATTCATTTGGACTTCTGACTTCCAGAGTGATAAGACAATGAAATTCTGTTCTTATAAGCCATCCACATTGTGGTGTTTTGGGATGGTAACTGAAGAAAAACAGTTATGCAATGAAAATGTATCAAAGTGATTTCTATGTCATATTAACAATGATATATTTTAATAATTGAAAATGCTATCTGATGATAAACCTTGAATATCATAACCCAAAGAAATAGAATTTCAAATGATTTACTTGTTGTTGTTGTTGTGGTTATGTGTTGTGGAGTCAGACCCCACTCATAGCCACCCCTCCTTGGGTTTCTGCGGTGATATCACTATGGAAGTAGATTGCCCAACCTTCCTTCTGAGGAGTGGCTGGTGGGATTGAACCGCCAGCCTTCTGGTTAGCAGTCAAGTGCCTCAGGCACTACATGATTTACTAGGCATTTAAAATGCAATTTATTTCAGTTATTTTTCCACCATGTTTTCTATTTTTAAATCCTTTAACTTAAAAACCCATTATAGTACTAGGATACTTATCAGAATAATAAAAAAATACAAAAGTTCTAAGGTTAAAAAAAAAGAGATAAAGAAAAATTAATGACTTAATAATAAAAAAGTAAAAAATGAAAACAAGATCATTTGAACTTATATTTTGGTTTGTTAAGATTCAATCTAATTGAATAAATAAGCCTAATATGTTGATCATTCACAAACATTGGTATAATTATATTAATAACAAATAAGATTATTTCACAGTTAAATGGCTCAACATATTTACTTCAAAATTGAGTTGAATCTATTTTCTTAATCACTTATTTCCCTTTAAGAATTTATAAAATGTATACAAGTTTGACATTTTTATATGTTTAATAACAAAAACTATGTTGTTGTTTTAGGTGCTGCCAAGTCAGTTCATACTCATAGTGATTCTGCGTACAACAGAAAGCAATAATGCCTAGGCCTGCACCTTCCTCACAATCACTCCACGCTTGAGCCTATTGTGTAAGCCACTGTGTTAATCCAATTTACTAAAAGTCATCACCTTTTTGGCTGGCCCTCTCTTCTACGAATCATGATATCTTCTGACCATATAACCAAAGTATAGCAGTAAAGTCTGGCCATTCATGCCACAGAGACATACTAGCTGTACTTCTTCCAAGAGAGATTTGTCCATTCTTTTGCCACTCCAGAATATTTGCTATAGTCTTCACCAACACTACAATTTAACTGCATCAGTTCTTCTGTCTTCCTTATACATTGTCCAGCTTCCACATGTATATTGGGCAAATGAAAATACCATGACTTGGGTCAGGGGCACCTTAGTCTTCAAGGTGATATTTCTGCTCTTTCACACTTTATAGAGAACTTTTGCAGCAGATTTACCCACTGCAATACTACTTCTGTTTTCTTGACTGCTGTTTCCATGAGTATTGATTGTGGATGTAAGTAAAATGAAATCCTTGACTTCAATATTTTCTCCATTTATCATGATATTGTTAATGGTCCAGTTGTGAGGATTTTTGCTTTCTTTGTGTTGAGGTGTAATCCATGCTGAAAGCTATAGTCTGATCTCCATCAGTAGATTCTTCAAGTTAGTCTTCTTCATTTTCAGTAAGCAAGGTTGTAATTTACATATCACAGGTTGTTAATGAGTCTTCCTCCAATCTTAATACCTGTTCTTCATACAGACAAGTGTCCCAGAGTATTTGCTCAGCAATCAGATTGAATAAATATTGTAAAGGGATAAACCCTGATGCACAGCTTTGTTGATTCAAAACCATACGGTATCTCCTTATCCTGTTAGAATGGCTGCCTCTTGATCTGTGTACAGGTAAGTTCCTCATGAGCAAAATTAAGTGTTCTGGAATTCCCATTCTTCATAATGTTGTCCATAATTTATTATGATCCACACAATCAAAACCTCTGTATAGTCAATAAAACACAGGTAAATATATTTGGGTATTCTTTGCTTTCACCAAGATTAATTTGGTGATAGCCCTTGTTCCACATCTTCTGAAACTGGCATGAAATTCTCACAATTACTTATCAATATACTGCTGCAACCAGTTTTGAATTATTTTCAGCAAAATTTTATTTTTTGTGATATTAATAATATTGTTCAATATTTTCTGCTTTTATTGGTTCACCTTTTTTTGGAATAAGTACAAATATGAATCTTTTCTGGTCAGTTGGCCATGTAGCTGTCTGTCAAATTCCACAGCATTAACAAGCACAGCATCCAGCACTGCAGTTGTTTGTTGCATCATCTCAATGGTGTTCCATCAATTCCTGGATCCCTGTTTTTCACCAGCTACATCAGGGCAGCTTGCACTTCCTG
>NW_006922380.1:7135-8388 GCF_000298275.1 Orycteropus afer afer | reverse complement strand
GGGAACCTTAGTCTTCAAAGAGATATCTTTGCTCTTAGCACTTGAGAAAGATCTTTGCAGCAGATTTAGCTAGTGTAAAACATCATCAGATATCTTGACTTTTGCTTCCACCAGTGTTGATTGTGGAACAAGTTATATGAAATCTTGACAACTTCAATCTTTTCTCCTTTTATCATGGTGCAGCTTATTGGTCCAATTGTGAGGATTTTCATTTTCTTTATGTTGAGATTTAATCCATACTGCAGACTGTAGTCTTTAATCTTCACCAGTAAGTGCTTCAAGTCATCCTCACTTTCACCAAGCAAAGTTGTGTTGTCTGCATATCACAGGTTGTTAGTGAGTCTTCCTTCAATCCTGATGCCATGCTTTTCTTGAGTTATTTGCTCACCATACAGATTTAATAATTATAGTACAAAGATACTACCCTAACACATTCCCTTCCTGATTATAAACCATACAGTATCTCCTTGTTCTGTTCAAATGACAGCCTCCTGGTCTATGTACAGGTTTCTGATGAGCAAAATTAAGGGTTGTGGAGTTCCCATTCTTCTCAATAGTATTCATAATTTGTTATGATAAACACAATCAAATGCTTTTTCATAGTCAATAAAACACAAATAAACATCTTTCTCGTATTCTTTGTTTCAGCCAAGATTCATCTGACATCAGCAATTATATCCCTCATTTCATGTCTTCTTCTGAATCCAGATTCCATTTCTGGAAGTTCTCTGTCAATATACTGCTGCAAAGATTTTTTAATTATCTTCAGTAAGATTTTGCTTGCATGTGATGTTAATGACATTGTGTAAAAATTTCCATATTCTGTTGGATCACTTTTCTTTGGAATGGGTACATATATGGATCTCTTATAGTCAGTTGGCCAGTTAGCTGTTTTCCAAATTTATTGGCATAGACCAGTACGTGTCTCCAGCATGGCCTCCACTTGTTTAGACATTTCAATGGGTATTCTTATATTTCGCTGATTCCTTCAGTGCAGTTTTGACTTTTTCTTCAGTATCATCCATTCTTGATCATATGTCCCCTCTTGAAATGGATGAACATCAACCAGTTTTTTTGGTACAGTAACTCTATGTATTCCTTTCAGTTTTTTTTTTTTTTTTTTTCAGTGTTTCCTGTATCATTCAATATTTTGTCCATGGAATCTTTAAATATTGCAACTAAAGGCTTGAATTTTTCCTTTAGTTCTTTCAGCTTGAGAAATGCTGAGCTTGTTCTTCTCTTTTGCTTTTCTA
>NW_006922380.1:4762-5720 GCF_000298275.1 Orycteropus afer afer | reverse complement strand
AGTATGAAAAACTGACTGATGACTGGTGGTAAATGCACCTATCAAAAAAAAAAAAAAAAAAAAAAAAAAAACCTGTTACCATCACATGGATTCTAACTGGTAATAAACCTTTAGGGTTATGGTGAAATGCACCTAAATACCAAAAATAATTTTCACTGACGAATGGAAATTACCATCAAATTTATTACAACAGTCACTAGGGGAAATCAAAAGGACTTGCAGAAAATATGTTTTCTTGAGAATTTCTGATCTACTGATAATGAATAATGTGGCTGATAATGATAACACACATGGCATATGTTTTTGTTTATCATGCAATCTTCCCTCCCTTATTTTGATAAGGTACTATACCAATATTATTTTTTACATGTTAATAACTTCAATTTCATTTTCTATCCAACAGATTTAATGTTAAGTCTTCATCTTGGTGCCTGTTGATATAGGGGTTTGGTTCCCAATAACAGATCCTCATTAGTGTAGCCTCGAGTTTCTAAAGAAATCCCTTTCCCAACAGGATTCCTTCCTGTTCTGCATATCACTTTCTCCAATGCAGGAAAACTTCTTCTGGGCTGGAAACAGCCCACCAGAATGGCTGACCCCAGGTCAGGAGATGCACTAATCTGTGCCTCCTGGGCTGCAGAGGCCACTCAAGTGGCCCAGGCCAGCATATTGCAGCTGCCTATATTCTGTACCACTGTCTGGTTGGCCTACTTCCCATATTGGCCATTTGAATCTCTGGTTCATGGATATGGAGGTGCTGGCTTGAAAGCCATAGGGCAGGGGGCTGGCGTGCATCCTGCTTGGATGAGACAAGCCTGACTGGCTGCTCCTGGGCCAGGTTACTGCACTCCTGCACCAGTACTGTCCTGCCACCGAGTTTTATGTGAACAGGCACAATCTGGCACAACCTAGGAATGTATGGACAATGGTCCTCATCTGCTGAGTGACTAACCCCTGT
>NW_006922380.1:0-1207 GCF_000298275.1 Orycteropus afer afer | reverse complement strand
TGGTCTTGGCAAGAGAATTGACTATACCATGAACTTCTAGAAGAATGAACAAAGGTCTTAGAAGAAGTACAGCTGGAATGTTACTTAGAAGCAAGAATTTCCTAATTTCTTGTCTCCTACTTTGAGCATGTAGTCAGCAGGGACCAATCCCTGGAGAAGGATATCATGCTTGGTAAGGTAGGGAGTAAGAGAAAAAAGAGGAAAACCCTCAATGAAATGGATTAACTCAGTAGCTGCAATGATGGGCTCAAGCATAGCAATGATTGTGATGATGGTGCAGGACCAGACAGTGTTTCCTTCTGTTGTATGTAGGGTGGTTATGAGTCTGAACTGATGTGACACCACCTAGTAGCAACAACAAATGTCCTTTGTAATGCTGTTGTTGTTAGGTGCCATTGAGTCATCTCTGACTCATAGCAAACCTATGCACAGCAGAACAGAACAAAACACTGCCTGGTCTTGTGCCAGCCTCACAATCCTTGCTACACCTGAGCCCATCATTGCATCTATCCATCTCATTGAGCACCTTCTCCTTCTATGGTGACCCTCCACTTACCTCATATCTGTGGGATATATTCCTAGTAGTAAGATCGCATGATCAAATGGTATTTCTGTTTCCCAGTTTTTAAGGAAGTGTCATACTATTTTATATAGTGGTTGTAACATTTTACAGTCTCACTAACAATGTATGAAATTCCAATCTCTCCACACCCTTGCCAGCTTTTGTTGTTTTTTGTCCTGCCTACCAAAAAAAAAACAAAAAACCTCACTGTCGTTGTGTCATTGAGTCAGATCCAACTCATAGCAATCCCTCCATGGGTTTCTGAGGTGGTATCACTACAGAAGATTGCCAAATCTTCCTTCCGAGGAGTGGCTGGTGGGTTTAAGCTGCCAGCCTTCTGGTTAGCAGTGAGATGCCTTTCCAATATTGCTGGGAAAGACCATACCTAATTGCTATTTTGATTTGCATCTCTCTAATGGCTAATGAAGAACCTGTACCTAGACCAAGAGGCTGTCGTTTGAACAGAACAAGAGAATACTGCATGGTTTAGAATAAAGAAAGGAGTGAGTCAGGATTGTATCATTTCACCATACTTATTCAATCTGAATGCTGAGTAAATAATCCGAGAAGCTGGATTATATGAAGAAGAACGCAACATCAGAATTGGAGGAAGGCTCATTAACAACGTATGATATGCAGATGACA
>NW_006922379.1:880241-881685 GCF_000298275.1 Orycteropus afer afer | reverse complement strand
TTATCTTCTGTGTCTGTGTTAATTGGTTTCCCTTTTCTTTGTTGAAGAGGGTCTGTGCAATCCTTCTGCCTAGTCCGCCATCTTGCCCCGCCTCAGATTCGTTTTTAGCCCTAGCATTTTTAACAAATTGAAACTAAGGCCCAATGTGATTCAACAGTGAGGTAGAGGGCATATAGAATATAGGATCTTTGGGGCATATTTCATATTTTGAAAGCAAACAGAAATGTCATTTTCTATTGTTCTTTTCTTCATTTTTACCTAGAGTTTCTTACTTGGTGTTACATAGTACAAGGTTTCCACCACTGCCACATCCTCTACTGTTCATATGCCACTCTGGGGTGGTAATGAGATCTTAATTTTTTGTTGCAGTTGATAAATTTGCTGGAGAAAACTCATAAGCTCTCCTACCTTTGAAGGTTAAAAAGTACTTGACTCTTAACTCAAAATAACCTCAAGTTGTAAATGAGGAGTGATTCACCTGAATGTATACCTGAGAATTACTCATTAATTATAAATAGGCAAGAGTCATGATTTTATTCCTGTCCCATGAGTTCCAGATTTGGAAACTTGAGAGTCCAAAAGATTTATTAGAGCAGAAAGAGAAGGATTTGGGCACACGTAGACTAAAGAAGACCATTGAAGTTCTATTTATCTTGAATTTTAAAAAGTGGAAAGCACAAATAATTAAAATTTGTTTAGTCATTCACTATCACTAAGACTTAATGGATGAATTATTTGTCCTGTCCACACAGCTGCCTTTATGGCTTTATAGGACAGTCCTTGCTATTGATTAGGTTCCTCAAGGGCAAGGATAAGGTTATTTATTTTATTTTAGTTGTATATGTATGAGTTGTGTCTAACAATTTCTGGCAGCTGTTTAAGCTTTCAGTAACTTTTAAAATTTTTATTTTACTAATAAATGAATGCATGATAAGGTTATGAGAGTAGAACTATTTCTGAGCATGCAACTCATACAGAATACAGATACAGAATATATTCAGTGATTAAAAATAAAAAATTGGGGGGGTTCTAAACTTATATTAAATTTCTGACCAAGTTCATAATAATCAGGGGAAGAAAAAGAAACAAAACACTATATAAATGAAAAGTGATTACTCATTGAATTAGGAGACAGCAGACCATCAATAGCTCACTTGGGTTAGAATTATTGCCAGATATATCTAGGAATTCAAATTCACTTAACATAAAATAATTCTAAAATTCCCACTGTATATCGTATCTTTCACTTTTTTGTTAATCATGTTTCAGAAACTATGAAGCAATCACATCTTATATTTATGATGATATATTTTTAAATTGATGACAGATGCCTGTTCTTACACTCCACAGATAATACATTTCCTAGGAGCTCTGGTAGCATAGTGCCTAAGGCACTTGACTGCTAACCAGGAGGCTGGCGGTTCAAACCCACCAGCCACTCCTC
>NW_006922379.1:874932-880141 GCF_000298275.1 Orycteropus afer afer | reverse complement strand
AGCATAGTGCCTAAGGCACTTGACTGCTAACCAGGAGGCTGGCGGTTCAAACCCACCAGCCACTCCTCAGAAGGAAGGTTGGGCAATCCTACTTCCGTAGTGATAACTACCTTGGAAACCCAAGGAGGGGTCGTTAGGAGTAGGGGCCGACTCAATGGCAAATAGCAACAACAACAACTATGAATCCTAGGGCCTAAAATAATTAGCTTAATCTTCCACCCTATTAGTTACTCGAGCCAAAGCCACATGGAGTTTGTTAAAGAGCCCAGTCACATTGGTAAAATTCCTAACTGTTTGTTTCTAAACAGCTAAGAGTGTATTCTATGGGTAGTCCTTTATAGATAGTGATATCGCTCTCTTGAAATTAGCTCACAGGTTGATTTATGCAGGTTGACCTGACATATATATATCCGCACTGCTTAAGCACCGGGGGGGTAGGACATATCTGTACACCAGCGGCCCAGTTTTCCAGGCTGAGCTTTGTTGTGGCTGCTGCTGCAGAGGCTCAAGACACACTCAAACCAGCTGAAGAGGATGAAATTCATGTAAGGCTAGAGTGAAGTTCATGAGACTCCAAACACAGGTACTGTTACTATACAGCTGGGCTTCATGGAACCCATACTTGGAAAATGGTCTAAAGTAAGTGCTGTGCAACAATGGAATGATTTCTCTATTGTAGGAATAGTCAACATTTATTGAGCATTTTAGGAGCTCTGGTAGCATAGTGGCTAAAGCACTTGACTGCTAACCAGAAGGCTGGCGGTTCAAACCCACCAGCCACTCCTCGGAAGGAAGGTTGGGCAATCCTACTTCCGTAGTGATACTGCCTCAGAAACCCAAGGAGGGGTCGCTATGAGTCAGGGCCGACTCAATGGCACATAACAACAACAAAAATTGAGCATGTATCCTATGCTAGACACTTTTTAAGAGTGTGTGTGTACCCATTTGTATTCCCTACCACATTATGAGGAAGATACAAACATTATCCTTGATTTATAAATGAGAAGACTGTTGCTTAGAAGAACCAAGTGACTTATCAGGGTCACAGTTTAATAACACTAGAACAGGGTTTAAAAGTCAAGTGGTTGACTTCCAAGGCTCACCCACATAATCACTGTGCTGCTCTTTGTTAAGGGGTGAGGCTGCTCCACTCTCTTCTAAGTACTTGATTGGTAAGCACAAAATATGGTATTAAGATTCACTTACCCAAAATGAAAGTGGGAATCAGGCCTGATTTTTATGAAGTGTGTCTGATAGCAGACTTTTCTCTAGTAGAGTGTAAACAAAATTTATATCTTCAATACCATAGACTTACTCCAATAAAGTTATTGTTTTGTTGCTCTTGTTATTGATGTTACTGTGTGTGTGTGAGTATGTGCATATCAAGATACCTACAACTGCCACCAAGTTGTTTCCAACACATACGAACCCTATAGAACAGAGCAGAACTGCCCCACAGGGTTTTCAAGCCCGTAAATCTTTAGAGACGCAGGCTGCCACATCTTTCTCCTGTGGAGCAGTTGGTGGTTTTGAGCTTCTGACCTGTTGGTTCTCAGTTGAGTGTTTTAAATACTGTGCCAGGAGGGTTCCTCTGTATCAAGATAGTTGGATAGATAAACAGGTAGGTAGGTAGATAATATAGATTTATAAAGAAAAGAAAAGACCATTAGTCATTCAGACATTCCTAGATTTGTTTTTGTGCTTTTTTGTTGTTCAAGAGACAAGAAAAAAAGATGATTCTGTAAAACTCAAGTAAACAAAATGATGTGTGATTGCCTGATCTGTCTGAATCAGACAATTGTATCTCATTGAATTCCTTTATAACCTTCTTCATCAAATTTAGGATTCATTATATATTTAAATGTTTTTCCTGCATGGCTTCTAGTTTTCCACTTTTTATCTCTTAATACTGTCAATTGTATTTCCAATTTTTCTGATGATGATTCATCCTTGAATTCCTGGTAAAATCCCTGCTTGATAATGATGAATATATATTTTCTTAACTTTGATGGATTTTGCTTATTATTTTGTTTAAGTCGTATCCTTGTTGATATGTTGATTAGACTAAATTTATTTTCTGGCCTTGCTTTTGCCATCTCTCTCTTTAGCTTTTAATTATCATCATTTTTATGATAATAAATATATAAACATTATTTAAAATGTCACAACCATTCTTGCCTTGTCTAAAAACTCACTGCCATTGAGTTGTATCTGACTCATAGTGACCCCTCCTTGGGTTTCTGAGGCAGCATCACTATAGAAGTAGTTTGCCCAATCCTCCTTCCGAGGAGTGGCTGGTGGGTTTGAACCACCAGCCTTCTGGTTAGCAGTCAGATGCCTTAGGCACTATGCCACCAGAGCTCCTATGAAAACAACTAGTGAATAGGATTTAGTCCACAGGCTGCAGTTTGCTAACTCCCACCTTAAATTAGCACTCAGGGCCATTTAGTTGGTTAGAAAAATCAACTAATTTTAGTCAAAGGCCAGCTAATGTGCCAACATAGGACTTTAAGATATCATAAGATTTGCTTGATGCATGCTAAGTGTTTGAAATGGGTCTTTCACTCCTCAATTTCCCTAAAATGGCCTTTAAGACCAAAAGGTAAAATATTCCCATTGTGTAGAAGATGACCTTGCTAATTTAACATATTTTGAGAAATGAGAGAAGCAGAATTTTGTATCTCAAACCATATTGTTCCTTTAAAAAAAAATACAATTCTAAAGATATTTTCAATGGGGTAAAATAATCTTGAGATTGGAGCTGGATGAAAACTTCTTGGACATTTTTGACACTCCACAATAGAAAAAATTCTCTTGCAGTTCTCATGGAAGTGAGTGCTCAAGGGAGGGAGGCTACAGAAGCTTTCGGATGGGCTCATTTCACTTAGTTATGTCTGCCAGTAAAAGGGAATGAATACAAGATTGAAGAAGCACACCTATTGGACAGATGTCCATTGGAAGAGTGTTGATGGTTTAAATTGGGTCATGTGTTTGCCTAGAGCCTAAAAGGAGCAGACAGAAAAATGGACAACTTGATTCTGTCATTACTTCTCTTCCTGCTCTTCATTACCCTCTGTGATTTCTTCTCCCCTCCCTGTTATTCTTTTCATGACACATGAAAACAAGATTTCAGGCCACAAACTGAAAATTAGGTGGACTTTTTTGTGTATGGCAGGCAATCTTAATATGTTGGACTTCCCTAAAGTCTTCATTCATGCTACCTATGATCACTGTGGAAGTGTTATCCAGAATAGGAAATCAGCAGATGACAATCGCTCAGAATAGAGTAGTTGAATGATTAATTTGAAGATGTGTTCTTAACTGGAGATCACATTTGATTACCAAACATCAAAAAAGTTTGGGAGATTCAAAAGGATCTTAAATAACAGCTAGGCATTTTCTAAATTGTTACGCAAGAAACGTAACCTCTTTGAGGTTCTGATGAAAACAAGCACTTACTTCCCCACCAAAACACACAAACATAGAGAAACGTAAAACACATGCACTCAAACATAAATTACAAAGAACTTTTGGATTTCATGGGCTCCTTTGAACTCCCATTCATTGAACCCAAGAAGAACCCCTTGTTAGGTCCATTCCTTGTAATGATCCAAAGAGGTTAAAATGGTAGAACCTGCAATTTTTTTTCTTTGGTCAGATATAAAGACAGGACTATCTATTAAAAATTATGTTAAATATCTATATTTACTACAAAACAAAAAATAAATAAATAAATAAGAAGCCCAAACTCACTGCCATTGAGTTGATTCCAACTTATAGAGACCCCCTTTGGGTTTCCAAGGTGGTAGATCTTTACAGAAATAGACTGTCCAGTCTTCTTTCCATGAAGTGGCTGGTGGGTTTGAACCACCAACCTTCCTGTTAGCAGTCAGATGCCTTAGGCACCATGCCACCAACTCAATGCAATGCAATGCACTGCTGTCCAGTCACAGCTGACTCATAGTGATCCCTCCTTGGGTTTCTGAGGCAGTATCCCTACGGAAGTAGATTGCCCAACCTTCTTTCCCAGGAGTGGCTGGTGGGTTTGAACCACCAACCTTCTGGTTAGCAGTCAAATGCCCTGGGCACTATGCCACCAGAGCTCCTACTATGCCACCAGAGCTCCTTATATTTACTACAACTCAAGTTAAAAACAAAACAGAACAAAAAACAGTTACCATCAAGTTAGTCCAAACTCATAGTAACTCCATGTGTGTCAGAGTAAAACTGTGCTCCATAGGGTTGTCAGTGGCTGATTTTTCACAAGTGGATCACCAAGCTTTTCTTCTGAGACTTCACTCGGTGGACTTGAACCTCTTGGCTATCAGCTGAGGCTGTTAACTGTTTGCACCACCCAGCGGCTCTTTCTGTTGACTCAGGAGGTGTCTTTTCCTTTCATGTCATAAAATTCATCACATTTATATTTTTCCAATATTTAATTAAAATTTTTATTTGTAAAAATACCCATAATAAACATCTGATATATAAATTACTCTAAAGGACAGGATTTAAACATAGTATATATTTTTTAAGCACTGTCTTATAAAAACAGATTTTAAACAGAAAAATAACAGGGGTATCCTCCAAGATTTATTGTATTTCCTATTTGCCAAAAGCAGTATAAGACATGTTCTTTTGGGGTGGCACTAATTAATAGTTTCTTAAATATTCACAATATAAGTAATTTATTGGAAGATCAAAAACTATATGGTAGCTGCAAAGACATTATTTCTACTTTTATACATTTTGAGAACTTTGAGCAATAGGTGTAGAAAAGGGTTTAGTCTTTAGCCACAAGCATGGGTTGCACTGCACCAGTGCTACGAACCAGATTCCTAGTGATAGGGATGTCCATGTGTACTTCAATAGCTTTCTATTTTGTGTGTCTGTGATATTCAGGATCCTGTAAAGGGCCACTGGACAGGAGTCTCACTTATCATTCTAAGGGTGGTACTAACTCAGGGGTAGACCTTCTGAGAAAGGCAGAAAGTTTGGTATGTGATCTTTATGATATTTAATAAGGTTTTTGACATTATAGTCTGTGTTGGATTGGGTTCTCTAGAGAAACACAAAAACCAGCAAAGTATATATACATATATTTATAGAGAGAGAAAGAGAGAGAGAGAGAAATTTATCTTAGATAAATGGCTCACAAGCGTGTAGAAGCCGACAAGTTCAAACTGAAAAGTTCGTCTCTGGAGGGGGATGG
>NW_006922379.1:838523-843768 GCF_000298275.1 Orycteropus afer afer | reverse complement strand
CATGTGAGTTAAACATTTACCTCAAGTAGACACACGCCCTGGAGAGAACAATCATGGGAGAAGGAAGGGCTGCTTATGCACAGGGAGATAGCTCATGGTGCAGAAGAGTATGGAGGGATGGACACTGGGAAGAGGTGGCTATGGGGAGGAAGTGGGAGGGGAGCTGTTATATTGTAAATTTTGGTCAATGACATGAGACAAAGTATATGTGAACTGCTGTATGAAAAGTGAATTTGCTCTGTAAATCTTCACCCAAATCAAAATAAAATTTAAAAAAATAAAAGTAATAGTAAAGAATAGTAAAGAAGAAAATGGGAAAACTGTGAAAAGAAAAATAAGGGATGGGTAGAACCAAAAGAAAGAAAAAAGGAGGGAACCAGAAAAAGGGATGAGGAAAAAATAAATAAATAAAGATCCAAGGATGGGGTTTGGGGGAGGAGGAGATAAAAATAATAATTTTAAAACAAACAGAAACAAAATTGTGGGGGCTGGGCATAGCACCCAGGCTGTAAGGCCCAGACCTGGATGGAATTCTTACTCATCAAGAAGGTGGATTAGGCAGGGGATAGCCACACCTCTCTTTACCAAGAGGTGTGTTGTGTAAGAGTAACAAATGGAATATCACATCTTTCTAGTCATTACCCTCCAGTGTGGTTGTCCATGCTGTCCTTGGCAAGCAGAGCCTATTCTTAGGTCACTGTCCAGGTAAGAACCCTACTTGCATACATTGAAAATGACTGTGTCTGCTGTTTGCAAATATTGAAAATGGCTGTGCCCGCAGGACAGCCAGTGGCAATCCACAAGTCTGTTTGTCTCCTCCTCTGTATTTTTCCTTTGTGGCTGTCAGGCACCAATGCAGTCCTTGCCCCTGCAGTCCTTGGCGAGCAGGGCTGGTTTTTAGGTTGCTACCAGTAAATTTCAAAATGGCTGTGCCCTCAGGACATTTGGCAGTCTGAAGCTCCATTTGTCTCATTTCTCCCTGTTTCATTCAGGTTCTTCTACTAGTTGGTATTTAATCCACTTCTTTATCCTTCCCTTCAAAGATCAGGGTTTCCAGGATTGTCTTCTGTATCAGTTTCAATTGGTTTCTCATTGCTTTGTTGCAGAGCATCTGTGTAGCTTGTCTACCTATTCTGCTATCTTGCCAGAATTCCCAGTATATTCAAGGATTCTTCACCAACACCATAATTCAAAGGTATCAATTCCTCTTTGGCCTTCCTTATTCATTGTCCAACTGTCACAGGCATATAAAGTGATTGAAAATACCATGGTTGAATCAAGCACACCTTAGTTCTCAATGTGTTGTCTTTGCTTTTTAACACTTTAAAGAGATATTTTGCAGGTGATTTGACTAATATAATATGGTATGGGATTTCTTGACTGCTCTGGTAGCATAGTGCCTAAAGCACTTGACTGTTAACCAGAAGGCTGGCAGTTCACACCCCCAGCCACTCCTCAGAAGGAAGGTTGGGCAATCTACTTCCTTAATGATACTGCCTTGGAAACTTAAGGAGGGGTCGCTGTGAGTCGAGTCTGACTTGATGGCACATAACAACAACATAACAGCTTCCATGGGCAATGATTTTGGATCTATGTAAAAGGAAACAATTGGCAATTTCAATCTTTTCTCCTTTTATCTTGATGTTGTTTGTCGATCAATTTATGGGGATTTTTCTTTGCTTTATATTCAAGTGTAAGCCAAAAGGAAGGCTGTCGTCTTTGGTCTCTTTAGTAAATGTTGTAACTCTTCTTCACTTTCAACAAGGAAGATTGTGTCATCTGCATATTGCAGGTTTTTAATGGGTTTTCCTCTAATTCTTATGCTGAATTCTTCATATAGTCCAGCTTCTTGGATTATTTGCTCAGAATACAGATTGGATAAGTGTGGTGGATGGATACAATCCTAATGGATATTTTAAGCCATGCAGTGTCTCCTTGTTCTTTTCTAATGATAGTCTCTTTGTCTATGTACATGTTCTGCATGAGCACAATTAAGTGTTCCGGAATTTCCATTATTCACTATGTTATCCATAATTTGTTGTTATACATACATTGGAATTACGTTTCATAGTCAATAAAACATAGGCAAACATTCTTGTGGTATTCTCTAATTTCAGCCAAGACCCATCTGCTTTCAGCAATGATTTCTTTCATTCCATCTCCTGTTGTGATTCTGGCTTGAATTTCTTGTAGTTCTCTGTCAATATATTGCTGCTACCAATTTTTAATTATTTTCAGCAAAATTTTACTTGCATGTGATATTAATGATGTTGTTTGATAATTTTTGCATTCTGTTGAATTACTTTTCTTTGTAATGGGCACAAATACAGATATTTTCAAGTTTGGTTGGCCATGTAGCTGTCTTCCCTCCAGAAAACAGGAAAGCAGTAGATTCTATAGTCCTTGATGCATCTTTGAATCTTTGGCATAGAGAAGTGTGCATTTCCAGCATTACATACATTTGTTGAACCATCTGAATTGGTATTCCATCAATTACTGGAGATCTGCTTTTTTCACCAATGCCTTCAGTGCTGCTTGAACTTCTTCCTTCAATATCATTAGTTCTTGATCATATGCTACCTCATGAAATGTGTGAACATCCACCAGTTCTTTTTGGTATAGTGACACTGGGAATTCCTTCCATCTTCATTTGATGGTTCCTGTGTTGTTCAATATTTTGTCCATAAAATCCTTTAATACTGCAACTGAGGACTTGAGTTTTTTCTTCACCCATCTACTAGAATGGCTAAAATCCAAAATACTGACAACTTAATTCCTGTTGAGGCTTTGGAGCAACAGGAATGCTCATTCGTTGCTGGTTGCGAATACTAAATGCTGCAGCCAAACTATCTGAAGATAGTCTGCAGATAGTTTGGCAGTGGTTTTGTGAGATTAAACATAGTCTTACCATACTACTCATCTATTGTTCTTCTATATATTTACCCAATGGAGTTGAAAATTTATGTCCAAACAGAAACTTGAACAGGAACCTTTATAGCAGCTTTGTACATAATTACCAAAAATTAGAAGCAACCACTGTGTCCTTAAATGGGAGAATGGATAAACAAACTGGTACATATATTCAATAAATAAAAAGAAATGAACATTCAAACAATGAAAAAACATGAAGGACTATTGTATGTATACTGCCAAGAGAAAATAGCCAGTCTGCATTGGCTACATACTGAGTGATTTGAACTAGATGACATGAAAACAGCAGAAATAGGGAGACAATAAAAAGATGAATTGTTCCCAGGAGTTTGGGGGCAACAGCAAAAGGATGAATAGGTGGAACACAGGGTATCTTTAGGGCAGTGAAACTATTCTGTATTATGCTCTCTTGGGGGATACTCAGCATTTTGTATTGGTCAAAACCCATATCATTGTACAGCACATAAAGTGAACCCTAATGTGAACTATGCACTATAACGAATGTCAATATTGGCCCATGAGCTGTAGTAAATACATCACAGGATTGCAACAAGTTAATAATACGAGAAACAGTTAAGGCATGAGTGAGAGAAAGGGTATATGAAAACTCTTTATACTTTCTGCTCAATTTTCTCTAAATCTAAAAGTGCTCTAAAAATGAGATCTTAAGAATTAGGCAAAACACATACTGCTTGAGAGAATAACAAGTTAATGTGAAACATCTGGAAGTTATGATGGGACTAAACTGAGACTTAAAATATGAATCAAAAAGAACCCTTTATCACAAACTGAAGATAGACAGATATTTGAATATCTGAAAATTAAAGCATTAACATGAATTCCTGGGGGAGTAGAATTTCACATAAGACTTTGAGGATGCCAGCCTACAGTAACAGAGAATTTTATAAAGTACTTTCTTCCCAGTACAGTGGTAGTGTTTGTTTTTGTTCCCTCCCAGAAAACATGGAAACCAGTAGATTCTGTAGTCCTTGATGCATCTCTGAATCTTCTGAAGGGATGAAGGGAAAGTTGGCATATTATATATACCCTGGTGACCATCATTAAAAAGAGATCTTTTTTATTCTTGAACAAAAGACAGTGGATTTCAGTGATACATTTTTATTCTCTTTTCTTGTTCTGTCTGGTGAGGTCATATTTGCAGTCCAGCCAGTTGTGATTAGGAGAAATGAATGCTTTCCTAGACAGCTCCTGCCCTTGCTTTCAGCAAAGTTAAGCTGTTGGTTTGGGTTTCAATTATAATTCTGAAGTAATACTAGACCTTACTTTTAACCCTACCAGCCCTCATTCCCATTTCTGGTTCATATACAGCTAAGTGCATTCTCTATGTAGTTGCCTTAATCTCATCTCTTATCAGGCATCCTCTCCTTACACAAAACCCCTTTCTGCACTAGTGACCTCTACAGGGTTGGACTCCACAAAGACAGGTTGAAAAGGGACATTCTTGGTGCAGTCAGACGTTTGTGAAACAAACTTCTGCTTGCCTTTTTACTCAGAAAAGTTCATTGAATGTAAACCCTGTACTAAATTGTAGAAGAATCTCATCTGGTACCACGAACTCAAAACACTGAAGAAATTTAAATACCTCACCATTTTACTATATCATAACAGTCTTGGAGGTATTAGTTAGGACAATATGTCTTTGAAACAAATAATGATGCTTAAAAATGAAAGAGTGAACTGTTATTGTAGCTTTTAACTTTTTTCTTAAAATTATTCAGAATTGAACTGAAAGGAACTTCAAATTCACTGTATTAATGGCACATTAGCATATTCTTTTCATTTTATAAACCATATTTATTTTTTTCCACAGGATTATGGCAGTGATCATTATGAGCATGTATTTTATTTCATCTGTCATAAAGAAAGCAACATCTTAGACATGTGTGTAGGTCAGTAGTCATGGTAATAACTTACTCTATGGAAAGAAATAATAATGTCAGTTTTTCTTAGGAAAATTCGGGAATAACTCAGTAGTAAAGGAGAAATGATCACATGATCTGAAAGACCAAATGACTGATGATTTTTTTTTTTTTTTGGTCAGATTTTATACAGAATTGTTGTCTTTGAAGTGTAAAATCCATAAGTGGATTTTACATCAGCATTTCACATTTTAATGAATGTCATAACATTGTCAAATAAAATGCAAAAAATAAGTTTAAGATGTGGGGTGTGGTAATTGGAATCTGCATTTGGAAAGAAAATGACTGATGATTTTTTTTTTTTTTTGGTCAGATTTTATACAGAATTGTTGTCTTTGAAGTGTAAAATCCATAAGTGGATTTTACATCAGCAT
>NW_006922379.1:816670-838423 GCF_000298275.1 Orycteropus afer afer | reverse complement strand
ATGTCATAACATTGTCAAATAAAATGCAAAAAATAAGTTTAAGATGTGGGGTGTGGTAATTGGAATCTGCATTTGGAAAGAAAATGTATTTTATGATAAAAGATTTTAAAGTAGTTTGGAAAGTTAGAAAACCTTAAGAATTTCCAGGAAATTTGAGATGGCATTATATTACAGAAGAAAAGAAGACAGTTCTTCTTCTGGTGATTGCTGTGTGCCTTTCTTGTGCTAAAGATAAAATAACCCTTTTCATTTTTGAGATTCTACTGAATAGACTAAAACCTTTCTCTCTTTTCTGCCCTGAGTCATATAACCCCAGGTCATACCTTTTTTTTTTAAACTCCAGGCAAAGGCTTTACACTGCATTTAAGTATGTTCACCCTCACCCTAAATTCTATTCTGATCCCCTCTCTGAGAACTGACTCCCTCTTCTGGTTCTCATTTGCTATCAGTTTCACCTTTACTTACCAGAATCTCAGCAATATGTTGCTCATATTGAAAAATTATGGAAACACTTAATAGAGTCAGATAGTCTTAGCAGGGACTTCTCTTTTGTGGAGGGCTCACTGAAGTCATGGGGAGTTTAGGAGAGTCAGGTAACAAGTGCCAAAGACAGATCACTTCCACCTAAAGGGAGGGTCAACAACCAAGAAGGATGGCAGTGGTGAGAGGCTCCATTTCCAGGAATGTACGTTGATAAGATTCCACAAAGAGCAAGCTGGACTTTAGGCCGGAGCAGAAGAGGAAGGAAGTGATGATTCATCTGTACATTTTCTGTTAACCCATTTACTGAAAGCAAATTGCAGCCTGATGCTTGTTTAGGAGACTTGTCAAATGACTGATAATTATTTGTTTATTATCTGGTTGCTGTGTGATGCTGATGATTAAATGCATCTGGTCAGAAAGACTGGGATCACAAAGGAATGGTAGAAAGGGTTTGGATTGATAAGCCTGACTTGAAAGAATTGGTCTTTGGAACTCTTGAAAAATACTCAATTTTTGCTCCCAGATTAATATAGTAGGGAAGCTATTTTAACACAGAAATACCTGACCTTTGTGCTCATTATCTTTCAAGCAAAGGTAATTACAAGCAATGTATGAGATAAATAAAAAACTCTTTAGAGAAACTGGAAGAATGAAAATTGTTCCTCTAAATTTCAACTTGAGAGGGTAAATTGTTTCCAACAGTATGGGAGAATGGACAGCTCTTATACTAGCCTCATGTTCTCCAGTCATTGTTATACTGACCAGCGTTCTGCAGATAGAACCTGTCAGCACCTGGCTCACCTACCTTCATTTTCTCTTCTTGTCTGCCTCAAGAGGTCTCTGTCACTGACTTTTAGAATACTTGGGAAACCATCTAGACATTTGGAAAGCTTTGGGGAACCTATCCAGACATTCTGAGTCACACATAACACTTAAGTTGTACAACATTGATCCCACTTGAAAAAGGAGGCACTGAAACCAATGGATGAGAAGCTCTGGTGGGATAGTGGTTAAGACATTTTAGTGCTTACCAAAAGATTGGTGGTTTGAACTCACAAGCTTCTCTGCAGAAGAAGGATGAGGCAATTTCCTTCCACAAAGATGTACAGGCTTGGAAACCCAAAGGGGGTCACTATGAGTTTAAATCAACTCAATGGTAGTGAGTTTGTTTTTATTTGGTTTGGAGCCAGTGGATAAAATACTCCCTCTTCTGAAACTTGGACAGATGATGAGGTCCATTGTATAAATCTCTTCACAGGTTCCCTGATGTAATATGTCCCAAGAACCCACGATGGGGATCAACTTGGTTACACATCATGTGATTGGTTTTATCTTCCTCCTTGTCTCTCCTTTTGAAATTCTTCACTTCCCTAATTTTTCTTGGTATCACTTCCCAAAATAATGTGTTATCTACACAAGTCATTTTATTAAGGTTTGCTTTTTGCAGGAACTCAGACTAAAATATTGGCACCAACAGTAACTTTGTAAAGAAGACCCTCAGAATAAGATTCTGAAACAGGCCCAAAAGACGGAAAGCCACTCTTGCTGTGTTAAGTTATAGGGGGTTGACAAAACTGGGCATTCAGTAGCAACATATTTATTTTCATTATCTCACAGGGGGTCCAAGAGTTTCACAGACCCACTCTGCTAATTCTTTGGTTCTTGATATAGTCTCAGCAGATTTGAAATAGGTATTCTTAGCAATGAATATAAACCTCGGATTAATTCTCTGACCTGCGGAGTAAAAACCACCATCCTAGGAAAAAACAAGTAGAGGCCCCTATCCCCTCCTCCCAGGAAAAGAATAATCAGAAGATCATTGGAACCCTCATACATTGCTTGCAGGACTGTAAAGTGCTGCAAACACTGTGGGAAAGAAAATGGTACTTCCTTAAAACCAGGAAATAGAAATACCATATGATCCAGGAATCTCACTAATCGGTATATATTCTAGGGAAGTAAGAGCTGTAACATGAACAGATAAATTCATACCCATGTTCATTGCAACACTAACAAATAATAGAAACTACCTAAATGACCATCAACAGATATCAACAAACTATGATACATACACATAATGGAATGCTATGTAGCATTAAAGAACAGTGATGAATTTGCAAAACATTTTATAACATGGGTGTACTTAAGAGTCCCTTATGCTGAGTAAGCTAGTAAATCACAAAGGACAAATATCCTATGACTAAGGAGCTCTGGTAGCATAGTGCCTAAGGCACTTGACTGCTAACCAGAAGGCTGGTGGTTCAAACCCACCAGCCACTCCTTGGAAGGAAGGTTGGGCATTCATACTTCCCTAGTGATACTGCCTCGGAAACCCAAGGAGGGGTCGCTATGAGTCGGGGCCGACTCAATGGCAAATAACAACAACAACAACATTATAAAAAGTCAAGAAAAGGATTTCAGAGGTAAAGATGTCATCCTACTAACAGACTGTATGCCAGATCCTTCTTTCAACAGAGATTTTGAGAAACTCAGAAAAACAGATACAAATAATGATCCTGGAGATACAAGCATCTAATGAGATGATAAAAATTATTAGATCCAGTGAAGACAGGTAAAGGGAGTAGAAAAAAAATAGGAAAAAAAAAAGGCAGCCAGCCAGCCCTGCTGAAGAGAAGTCATTAGAAACACAAAGGAGGTGGGAAGAGGAAAGGAAAATAAAAAAAAAAATCATGGAACCCACAGTTGTTAAAGACATAGAGTAGACAAACCAGGAGGATTTCAAGGTGAGCTAAGCGGAGTGAGTGGGTAAAGGTCCTATTGGGAAATCAATCAGGTCTCTCTGCAGCTTAAGCTGCTGTGGAGTCTGGGAAGGAGTAAAGGAAAGGGAAGCAAAACTCCCTCTGAATAAACAAAACCCTAAATTGGACCTATGGCTGTGTGCTCAAGTCCAATTCTTAGCAAACCTTTTTACCACAGAGTGGAACTGAGGCCTGAGATTTTAGGGCTTTTGGATACTTTTTGCATACTCATGAAGGAGGGCTGTTCTTTCTCCTTTAGGGTGGCTGGTGGGTTTGGACTCCAGGGCTTTGACTGACAGTCTAACACCACCATCAGCAAACCTCTCCATCGGATGTAGAGGCTGCATCACTGGCTGAACTATCTCATACTAAGCACAAGAAACAAGCTTTAGCCTTCTCTCCTGGAGGTGACTTTTTGTGCCAATCTCTTTTTCCTATGAAGGTACTTGGTGAATGAGCAGATTCTGCCACAACAGCCAGATCCCAGGGCCACTGGCTGAACATAACTAGAAAAATCCCTCTTCAGTTACCTTGTCCTCCTTTCCTTTTTCTACTTTACTCTCACCCAATTTTTCTTCCTTTCTATCTGATCATTTATGCCTTTACCTCCTCGTCTTCTTTCATTTTTACCAAGCTTTATCTATCTCACTTGCCCATTTTGTTTTCACTCTTTTTCCTTTTCCCCTATTTCTTATCATCTATTTTTTATTCTATATTTTCATCTCCCTTATTATCCTTGACTTCCTTATTCTCTCGCTCTCTTTTTTTTTTCCTGCCTCATCCAATGAGAGGAACATATTAATCCTCCACTAGCATAGTGCCTAAGGCACTTGACTGCTAACCAGAAGCTGGCGGTTCAAACCCACCAGCCACTCCTCGGAAAGAAGATGGGGTAATCTACTTCTGTAGTGATTCTGCCTCAGAAACCCAAGGAGGGGTCACTATGAGTCGGGTTCAACTTGATGGTACATAACAACAACAGTGACAGTCAGCCATAGCTGCTACACTGACCATCTCACCCAACAGATGAGTAACACTAATAGCTTCTGCACTACAGGATCAATGACAGGCTGTGAACAACACCTGCTTGCCCCAACTGTAACTCTACTTCATAATGAACAGAGAACTGCACCCACATCCAACCACTTATTCCACCAACACAGAGAAAGCTGGAGAGCAACCCATCGTAGCCACGCTAACAACCAAAGAAGTTCACCTGCTCCAAACTTTCAGATATATTAAAACAGAATGAAACATAAAACCAGAGTAAAACAAATCAGTACATAACTTACAAATAAAGACAACAACTTCAGAATGTCTAGGAAACAACAGAGAACTTCAAATCAAACAAAATAACAGGACAAGATAGTAGCAACAAGTATCCAAACTAAAGAATTTTGAAATCTCCCTGATAAAGAAAAAATAAAAGAACTATCTGATAAGAGATTCAAATAATGTGTACAGGACTTTCTAGAAGCTCAAGAAAACCATAAGTAGAAGCAAGGAGAAGACAGCCAATACCACTGAAGAATTCAGGAAAATAATTCAAGAGCAAAAGGACAAAATAAATAGACAATTAGAAATCATACAAAACTAGCAATTAGAAATCCAGAAGATGAACACTAAAATTATGGTGATAGATAACACATTGGAAGGACAAAAGAGTAGACTCAAACTGGCTGAAGAACAAATTTCCCAACTAGAGGACAAATCCATTGATGCCAGGTTGTATGAGGAAAAATCATAACAAAGATTTAAGAGAAATGAAGAAAACCCAGCAATTATAGAGGATGACATGGAAATAAATAACATACACCTGATTGGTATTCCAGAACAAGAAAAGACCGAAAATCAAAACAAAACAAAACAAAAACCTGAGCAAACTGTTGAAGACTTGCTAACAGAAACCTACCCCCATATCATGATAGAATAAAATACATTCATCCAAGAAGTTCAATGAACCCCACACAGGATAGATTCCAAGAGAAAGTCATTGAGACATATCATAATCAAATTTTCCAAAACTAAAGACAAAGAAAGAATCTTGAGAGCAGCTTGGGAAAAATGAAATGTTACAGACAATGGACAATCAATAAGACAAGGATCTCATTTCTCAGCAGAAACCATGCAAGCGAGAAGGCAATTGGACAGCATATACAAAATCATGAAGGAAAAGAATTAGCAACCAAGAACTATATATCCAGCCAAACTGTCCCTCCAATATGAGGGTGAAATTAAGACATTCCTAGATAATCAGAAATTAAGGAAATTTGTGAAAACAAGAATGAACCCTAAAGAAGTGCTGAAGGGAGTCTTTCCAAAAAAAAAAAAAACCCACAATGGAGAACAACAAATCAAGATCAAGACACTTGACTCCACCACCTAGAAACCAACTCAGAAAAACATTCTCAAAATACACTCAGAAAAAATATAGAGAAATAGAGGAGTCAATCTGTAATAAAAAGAGAGGAGTCAATCTGTAATTGACACCAACAACAAAGCAAATAGAAGGAATAAATGTTATGATTACAGAATGTCCAAACCAGGTAAAAACACCACTAAAAAGGAAAACTACAGACCAAGTCAGGATAATGTCTTTATAGAAAAGACTGTTCCAAACTTAGGGAGATAAGAATTAAGGATAACCTCAAATAAATTTAACAGTTCTTCTAACCAAACTAAGAAAGAAGAAAATCTTAAGGGCTTACTAAACACAAAACAAGCAATAATGAAGAAAAGAGAAGAAATACTTGATAACAAAATGATCTCAGCTCATAAAAATATTGGGAGCAAAGTAATCATAAATAACACAACAAAAAACAAAGCAGAATGACAGCAATAAATTAATACCTGTCATTAATTACACTGAATGTGAATGGGCTAATGCACCAGTTAAGAGAAAGAGAGTGGCAGATTGGATAAGATAAAAAACCATGAATATACTAGCTACATTTGCCTGCTAACCAGAAGGTTGGCAGTTCAATCCCACCAGCCCCTCCATGGAAGGAAGGTTGGGCAATCTACTTCTGTAGTGATACTGCCTCGGAAACCCAAGGAGGGGTCGCTGTGAGTTGGATCCGACTCTACAGCAGTGGGTTTGGTTTTTTGGTTATACTAGCTACAAGAGACATACCTTAGACATAAAGATAAAAATAAAAGGCAAGGGATGAAAAAAAAATATATATCAAGCTAATGGCAACCAAAAAAGAGTAGGCATGACAATATTAATTTCTGATAAAATAGACTTCAAGGTGAAAACCAGCATAAGGGATAAAGAAAGGAACTATATGTTGTAAAAAGGGTCAGTTGAAAAAGAGCAACATATGGGCTTAACATTTACATCAGGTAGGTACACTCCTTGGAGAGACGAATCATGGGAGAATAGAAGGGCTGTGTATGCCCAGAAAGACAGCTCAGGGGTCAGGAGTGCATGGGAGCGAAGGACACAGGGAAGAGGTAACTATGGGGAGGACGTGAGAGGGGAGCTGTTGCATTGTGGGAAATTACAGTCAATGTCATGAGGCAAAATGTATGTGAGCTACTGTATGGAAAGTGAATTTGCTTTGTAAACTTTCACCCAAATCACAATAAAATTTTTTTTAAAAAGGGGGAGTTAATTAGCCAAGAGGATGTTATCACAATAAATATCTACCCATCCAATGAGAGAGCTCCATAATACATAAAGCAAACATTAAATGAACTGAATGGGAAAATAGATAATTCTGCAACAGTAGTAGGAGATTTTAACACACCACTTTAGAGGAAGGACAGAGAAAATAGAAAGAAAAAAAAAGATGCAGAAGATCTCAACAATACAATCAACCAACTTGACCTCATAGACATATACAGAGCACTCCACCCAACTAAAGCACACTACACATTCTTCTCCAGGGCACGAGGATCATTCTTCAGAATAGACCACATGGTAGGACACAAAACAAGCCTCAATAAATTAAAAACATTGAAATACTACAAAGTACCTTCATGGATCTTGATGTTATAAAATTAGAAATCAATAATAGGAAGAAAAGGGAGACAAATATGTGGAAACTGAATAATATACTGCTCAAACAGTACTGGGTAATAGAAGAAATAAAGTGTGAAATTAAAAAAAAAAAAAATTCTAGAAACAAATGAGAATGAAAATACAAATTACCAAAACCTTTGAGACACAGTGAAAGCAGTATGCAGAGGTAAATGTATAGCAATAAGTACACACATCAAAAAAGAAGAAAGAGTCAGAATCAATACTTTAACTCAACAACTCCAAAAATTGGAAAAAGAGCAACAAAAGAAGCGCACAGTATCCAGAAATAAGGAAATAAAGATCAGAGCAGAAATAAATGAAAGAGAAAACAAACAACCAAACCAAACCAAACCAAACAAACCAACAAAAAAAAAAAAAAAAAAAATAGAGAAAATCAACAGGACAAGAAGCTAGCTCTTCAAAAAGATTAACAAAATCAACAAACCCATACCAAATTTAACAAGGAAAAGAAAAAGGAGGTGCAAATAACATGAGTGATAAATGAAATGGGAGATATCACAACAGAACCAACTGAAATGAAAAAGAAGAACTGTCCTCCAACAGATTTGAAAAATCTAGAAGAGATGAGCAAATTTCTAGAAACACATGACCTACCTAAACTAACCCACTCTGAGATGAAATACTTGAATGGACCCATAACAAAGGAAAAACTGATCAGGTCATTAAAAAAAAAAACCTCCCCACCAAAAATAGTCCTAGCCCAGATGGCTTCACTGAAGAATTACATCAAATGTTCAGAGAAGAACTGATACCTATACTACTCAAATTATTCCAGAACACATAACATGATGGAATACTCCAAAATTCATTGTATGAAGCAAGGATAACTCTGATACCAAAACCAGGTAAAAACACCACTAAAAAGGAAAACTACAGATCAAAACACCTCATGAATAAATACATAAAAATTTTCAACAAAATCCTAGCCAATAGAATCCAAAACATGTCAAAAAAATAATACACCATGACCAAGTGGGATTCCTCCCAGATATAATGGTACAACATCTGAAAAACTATCAATGTAATCCATTACATAAATAAAACAAAAGAACCATATGATCATAGCAATTGATGCAGAAAAGGCTTTTGATAAAATTCAACACCCATTCCTGTTCAAACCTCCCAACAAAATAGGAATAAAATGAAAAATACTCAATATAATAAAGGCTATATATGTAAAACCAAAAGTCAACATTATTGTCAATGAAGAAAGAAAGCATTCTCCTTGTGAACAGGAACCAGACGATGATGCCCTTTATCACCACTTCTATTTAAAATCATATTGGAAGTCCTAGCCAGGGCAATAAGGCAAGAAATAGAAATAAAAGGCATCCAAATTGGCAAAGATGTAAAGCTGTCTCTGTTTGTAGATGACATGATCCTATACATAGAAAACCCAAGAGACTCAGCAAGAAAATTACTGAACCTAATTGAAAGGTTCAGCAAACTGCAAGATAGAAAATCACCATACAAAAATCATTTGGATTCCTCTACATCAACAAGGAGATCTCTGAAATGGAAGTAAGGAAGTCAATACTATGTATGATAGCAACTAAAAAGTTAAAATACTTAGGAATAAATCTTACCAGGGACACAAAAGACTGGTACAAAGAAAACTACAAAAGACTACTACAAGAAACTATAAGAGACCTACATATATAGAAGAACACATGTTCATTGTTAGGAAGACTGAATATTGTGAAAATGTCAGTACTAACCAAAGCAATCTATACATTCAGTGCACTCCTGATCCAGATTCCATTAGGACTCTTTAAAGATGTGGAAGAATCAATCACTAACTTCATATGGAAAAGAAAGAGACCTCTGATAAGCAAAGCACTGCTGAAGAAGAAGAATAAAGTTGGAGGTCTCACACTCCCCCATCTCAAAACCTAGTATACAGCCATATAGTCAAAACAGTGTAGTACTGATACAACAATATCAGTGGACCAGTGGAACAAAATAGAGAACCCAGAAATAGACCCATCCATCTATAGACAACTGATCTGTGACAAAGGGCCAAAACCCATAAAATGGGGGAGAGATGGCCTCTTTAACAAATCCAAATTCACTGCCATTGAGTCGGATCTGACTCATAGTGACCCCTCCTTGGGTTTCCATGGCAGTATCTTCTTCCGAGGAGTGGCTGGTGTGTTTGAACCTCCAGCCATCTGGTTAGCAGTCAAATATCTTAGGCATTACGCCACCAAATGGTGTGGACAAAATTGGATAACCACTTGCAGAAAAATGAAACAAGATCCATTCTTCATACCATACACAAAAACAAACTCAAGATGGATCGAAGACTTAAATGTAAAACCCAAAACTATAAAGTTCATCAAAGATAAAATAGGGGCTAACCTAGGGTCCCTAAATTATGGCATGAATAGACTATCAAGCATAACCCAGAATGTATAAGCAGTGGAAGAGACTAGATGACTAGGACCTTTTAAAAATTAAATTCTTACGTGCATCAAAAGACTTCTCTAAAAGGATAAAAATACAGATTGGGCAAATATATTTTGCTATCACATATCTGACAAGGAACTTATCTTTAAAATTTATAGAAAACTTCAACACCTCAACACCAAAAAGACAAACAATCCAATTTAAAAATATGCAAAGGATATGAACAAACATGTCACTAAAGAAAATATACAGTTAGCCAACAAACACGTGAGGAAATGCTCATGATCGTTAACCAGTAGAGAGATGCAAATCCCAATAGCAATGAGATATCATCTCACCCCAGAAATAACAGCAAAGTTCAACAAGACAACAAAAAATGAATGCTGACAAGGGTTTGGAGAGATTAAAACTCTCATACGTGCTGGTGGGACTGTAAATTGTTACAGCTGATCTGGGAAACAGTATGGCATTTCCTTAAAAAATTGAAAATAGAAATACCGTTTGATCCAGCAATTCCATTACTAGGAATATATCTGAAAGAGGTGTGATCCAGAACATGAAGAGACATATGTACACCCATGTTCATTACAGTACAATTTACTATAGCAAAGAGGTGGAAACAAGTGCCCATCAATAGATAACAAAATTATGGTACCATTCGTACAATGAAATACTATGGAACATTAAAGAATAATGAAGAACCTATGAATCACTTTATAATATGGATGAATTGGGACATTTTGCTGAGTGAAATAAGTCAATCACAAAAGGACAAATATTATATGAGTCTAATACTGTAAAAAAGTCAAGGAAAGATTTATACAGTGAAGGAAATTCACTTTGTTGGTTACCAGGGGTGGGAGGGAAGGAAAGGGAAAAATTCTGACTAGTTAAGAGTCACATGTTGATTTGGGTGAAGGGAAAGGCAATATAACAGAAGTGTGTGACCAGTGCAATGACATTAGGGAAAAGGAAGACACAGAAATGTACACAAAAGATACAAACTCAGAGGCTAATACTATTACATGCACAATACTGCATTACCAGTGGCAGCGAACACTAGGCTATGCGTGAATAGCCTAGTTAGAAGATCAGGTGTGGGTAGGTGAACAGAAATGTACCCAAGACCAGGGATAGATTTGGTTGAAGGTAATTTTACATATGTACTTATACTACAAAAGAATCCATATTCAATACAAAAGTAATAGAGGAAAAGGTTGGAGTAGCTTCTCAGAGACAACCAAACACCTTGAAGGAGCAAGTCACCAGTCCTGCAGGCTTAGGACCATAGTCTAGGGGGAATCTCATACCCAATTGGCACAACATGTTATGTAAAAAATCTTGTTCTACATCCTACTTTGGTGAGTAGGGACTGAGATCTTAAAAGCTTTTGAGAGGCCATCTAAGATAAAGCTATTAATCTCTCCTTGTTTGGAGCAAAGAAGAATGAAGAAATTCAAAGTAAATTGGAAACAATAAGTCCAAGGATATGCTGGATGGAGACCTCAGCCTTCATGACCCTGAGACCATAAGAACTAGATGGAGCCTGGTACCAATGCCAACCACTTAGCAAGGGATCAAAATTGAAGATCCTGGATAGAGTGGGGGTAAAAATGTGGAACAAAATTCAAAAACACCAAAATGACCAGAATTGCTGCTTGAATAAAGACTGGTGAAACTCCCAAGACTATGGCTCTTGGTTATCCTTTGGGTGTGGAACTGGACTAACTTCTGTGGATCAGCTCTCAACCAAACAGTAGAAAGACCTACAAGCAGAACGACTACCCCAGGGAGATGCACCCCCTAGATCAAATAACCATGAGACATCAGGACAGGGAAAGCTGGACAGACAGGAATGCATAGATCAGAAGAGCACAGGGAAGAGATAGTCACAGGGAGGAGATGGGAGGAGAGCTTTTTATGGTTTGGTATTGTAATGGCTGCCAAATTTGCATAAACTGCTGTGAGTGAAATGAATCTGCTTCATAAAGTTGCTCCCGCATCACTATAAAAAATTAAAAAAAAAAAAAAAAAAGGATCTCACACACAAAAAAAGAAATATCCTTTGATGTTTAGCAGGGGTAGGTGGGAAAGGGAGGGTAAACCACTAACTACAGAATAGACACATATTAACTTTGGTGGAGGAAAAAAAATCTAAAAAACATAAAAAAATAAAACTAATATATTGAAAAACATCAAGTTTAAAAGAAATATAAACCAAAACAAACAAATAAGCAAAAAAAAACCACTGCCATCAAGGCTATTCTGACTCATAGTGACCCCCATTGGATTTCCAAGGCAGTAAATCTTTATGGAAGTAGATTGCTTCATTTTCCTTCTGCAGAGTAGCTGGTAAGTTTAAACCACCAACCTTCTGGTTAGCAGTCAAATGCTTTAGGCAGTACCCCACCAGAGCTCACAATATATAAAATTACTTATTGGAAAAAGAAAAAGATGAATCATAAGAAATATTTCGTCTTAAGGAGAATGGCATAGATTAATGCCACCAGCAAAGACCTAAAGGTCTTGGTTTCTATTCTTACCACCATTTATTTCCTCTGTATGGCCCCGGAAGAAATTAGAGAGATCATGGTCAGTCTGCCACTCAGGCTATATGACCTAGTAGACCTGACAGTGCACAGGAGTGTGCAGTGGCTACGGAAGTTGTGTAGGATTGTTGACAAACCCTAAGAGAAGAACTGCAGTGCGGACTTCTGCTCTTCTTGTTTAAAGCTTTGACTTCCTCAGCAAAGAACATCCATGGGCTAAGGTTGGGAGATAATCACTGAAGTATAAGTTCACAAAGAGAAGTAAGTAAACTGCAGTAGCAAGGGCTGAAGCATTGAAAGCATGTAATTGAGAAAAAGAAAACAATAAAATCAATTCTAAATCCTTGCAGGTCTACAGGTGAGAGACTTAAATTCTACTTAGAGGGTTGTTGTAAGTATTAAGTGAAATAATCTATTAAGGACTAGAATTGTGACTGACATGTAGAAGATGTGTTGTTGTTATGTGCCGTCGAGTTGGACCCAACTCATAGCGACCCCTCCTTGGATTTCCAAGATGGTATCACTATGGAAGTAGATTGCCCCATCTTCCTTCTGAGGAGTGGCCGGTAGGTTTGAACTGCCAGCCTTCTGGTTAGCAGTCAAGTGCCTTTAGAAGTAAAATGTTAGCTGTAGATGAATAAATGCCCTTTACTGTGTTTGGGAAGTTTCTTTGCTTGATTAGTTTGCTGAGTAAGTAGTATCAAAAGATGTTGAATTTTTTACAAATGTGTCGATTATTCAGTCTTTATGAATTATATTGAATGAGTTTTTAATGTTGGTCCAACCTTTATTCACAAGATAAACCATGCTTTGTCTTTTTTATATACTCCTTCATTCAATTTACTAGTATTTGGTTCAGAATTTTTAGTTTCATATTCATGAGGAAATAGATTTGTGGTTTTGTTTTGTCGTGATATAGTTTTCTAGTTTTGGTATCAGAAGAAGTGTGACCTCATAAAATAACCTGGGCTTTGTCAGATCTTCAATTTTAACCATGAAAAGGAGTGTGTAGTGGTATTTCATTAAGGTTTTTATTGACATTTTTCTGATGAATAATGATGTTTAGCATCTTTTTATGTGTATATTGGGTTAGTTTTGTTCTCTTTCCTAAGTTTTCAGAATTCTTTATGTACTTATGAAACAAACTGTCAAATAAATGTATTATTAATACTTTCTTCCTTTTTGTGCCTTGCCTTATTTTTTTAAGTGCTTTTGAAGAGCAAATATTTTTATCAAGTAATTTTCTTTTATACTTTTTATTTGCTGAATTCCTTTTTTGCAGGAATTTTATAGCTTTAGCTTAGAAATTCCAGGTTATGTTCCATTTTAAGTGAATTTGTGTTGTATAGTTGGAAAGGTCTTATGTTCATTTTGTTTTTTAATTGCTATCATTGGCTTTTACCTAGATAATTCCCTAAGAATTGGTACAAAAAGAAGGTGACTCCATTTACTTGGAGATTGAATGGCAGGTGGAAAAACTGAGAAGCATCATTATGAAGGGAGGAAACAACATAGGAACAAGAGAATGACTGAAGGTCATGCAAAGAAACATTTTTAATACAGAGATTATAATGCCAGAATAAGTTTACAGGCCATGGAGAATGAATGAGTGTAGAATGAGAAACTGAAAATGCAGATGGTGGACTGAAGGATAGAGCAAGATCAAATTCTTCCACTAGAACTTGATGTGAGAAGTAGGCAATGGCTAAGTTCCAGAGCAGAGGAACAGAGATGAGCTTTGGAAAGGGGAGTAAAAAGAATGAATTGCATGTCATTGTTGTTGTGTGCCATTGAGTTAGACCCAACTCATAAAGACCCCTCCTTGGGTTTCTGAGGCAGTATCACTACAGAAGTAGATTGGCCAGTCTTTCTTCCGAGGAGTGGCTGGTGGGTTTGAACCACTGGTTAACAGTCAAGTGCCTTAGGTACTATGCTACTGAATTGCATGTAGGCACAGATATAGTAAATATATGTATGTGGAAAGAAAGTTAAGGCAGTTCACTTAAGATAGCCTCGGTGGCCTATCCTCGGTGGTCGGTTGATAAAAAGTCACCAACATTTTAATGTTGGTTGTAGAAAGAGAAGATGGCAAGGAGAACTAGAAGAAACAGGAAAAGCAGGAATAATGTCTCTTTTCATAAAAGCCAAGGGAGAAACAAGTTCAAAGAAGCCATATGAATCTGTGCCAGTAAGAGGGAAAGAAAGAAATGACTCCATAAAAATTTCAGGATCAAATTTGTCTTTTCCCTTTACACTAAAAAAAAAAAAAAAAGTTCTCATCTCATTCCCTACATGCACATTCTGTTGTTCCTGAACAAGGAACTAGTGCATTTCTCTGATTATTTCATGTTCATATTTAGCATTGATATTTGTAGTGGATGCTGAGCTAAGCACCTCAAATTCTCCTTGAGGTATGAAGGAACGCTTCCCCCAACTGAGATTGTTGAATGTCAGACTAAAGCTATCAGCCCTCCCCAGGAATTATCCTCTGAGGTAGGGAAATGCCTTGCCCAAGGCTATGCTGTCTGTATGCAGTGGTACAGGAATATAAAGACCCAGCCTCCTCACTCCAAGGATAGATAAGAGCTTAATGATCCAGTTTTGAAGTACCATCCTAAGTTCATAGCTCCCCATGAGATCAGTGGAGACCTTGTTGTGAGGATCATAATCCCAATTTGCCTGCAACTGAAGGGCTTTCCACAGTTTCTCAAGACTTGAGATTTTCAGAGCTAAAACCAGGCAATTCTTAGGTAAACAAGGATGACTCAGACACTGTAAGGTTTATAGCTGAACTCATCTATCTGCCAAATCCTGCTTCACTTCTCTCTACCAGACGTGCAAATTCTAAGAGCACTCTCTGATGAACTAGCTTATAACTCTCTCTGTCCTGAAACTGACTGCAACAATAGATTCTCACTGTCATCAAGGTGATTCAGACTCACAGCAACCCCCATTGGGTTTCCAAGTTTGTAAATCTTTATGGAATTATATTGTCCCATCTTCCATCTGTGAAGCAGCTGGTAGGTTAGAACCACTTACTGTCCGGTTAGCAGCCAAGTGCATTATCCACTACTCCACCAGAGCCCCTTGCAGCAGTGGCTTCAAACCAAAATCCAAACTTACTGAGATTGAGTCAGATCCAACTCATAGTGACCCTTCCTTGGGTTGCCGAGGCAGTATCACTACGGAAGTAGATTGCCCAATCTTCTTTCCAAGGAGTGGCTAGTGGGTTTGAACTGCCAGTTTTCTGGTTAGCGGTCAAAACAAAAGAGGAAGAAAGGAGGCCAGGAGGAGGTAGCACTTGCATTATCAGTGAGAGATATGAGAGTGGCATGGTGGTGGGAGCAGAGAGAGAGAGAAGCAGATATATTCAAGATGTATTTTAGAGGTCAAGTTAACAAGCCTTACTGATGGTTTGAATGATGGATCATGGGAGCCTGCTCAATTTTAGGGTTGAACAGCTGAATAAATTGTGGTGACATTTATGGGATGGGAAAGGTATATCATCATTGTCTGAGTGGCAATTCTGAGTAACCTGTAGGACATTAAGTGGTAGACTTAAAGAGATATCTGAATTGGTGGTATAGACTTAAGAGACTACAGTATCCAGAGGGGTCAGTTAAAGCCCTGTGAATAATTGAGCACATATGAGAAGAGTGCAAGGCATGGGGGCTCTGAAGATTTCCTAGGGTTCAAGTCCTTTTGAGAATCTGATGAAAAATAGAAGACTCCTTCTCAAAAAATGTGAATTCATTTAAGATTTCATACCATTCTAAGGATCCTTAAAGTCCAAGCCCCAAAGATATAAGTCACCAACATTTTAATGTTGGCTGTAGGAAGAGGAGATGGCAAGGATAACCAGAAGAAACAGGAAAAGCAGGAGCACATGTCTCTTTTCATAAAAGCCAAGGGGGAAACAAGTTCAAAGATCAACACAGAAACAAAAAGCCATAGAGAAAAAGTTCCCTAGAAGCCATATGAATCTGTGCCAGTTTCTCAAGAGCAGCTCCCCTTGGTGCTGCTGCTGATGCTAGTGAAAAGTGTTAGTATTTTTGTCCTTTCTGAGTCCTTTGCAGCATCATAAGCACTTTTAATTTAATCCTCATAAAATCCTATGGAGTAGTTACTAACATTGTCCCTGTAATGATTTCAGGGTTAACTGTATTGTACAAAGAACATAAAACAAAACTCATCTTTTCTCATTGTCTACATTCATACATCTTCATGCCTGATAAGGGAGTAATCTAGTGAAGTTGAAGTTGCTGTCGAGTCAGTTCTGACTCATGGTGACCCCATGTGTATCAGAATACTGTGCTCCACAGGGTTTTCAATGAATTATTTTTTGCCAGTAGATCACCAGGACTTTCCTCCAAGGCATGTCTGGATGGACTTGAACCTTCGGCTCTTTGGTTACCAGCCAAAACTCTTAGTGATTTGCCATTCCCAGGGACTCTTGACAGCAAAAGACATCTCAAAACTTGACACGTTCAAGTGAGGAATTTTGGCTCTCCTTGCCCTAATCTCTACCTCCTAGTCTTCCACATTTGAGACATTAAATATATGCCCAAATCATTTACTTAAAAAACAAAAACAAAAAAACACATCAGCTTGTCGATTTATCTCATTTCATAAATTAAATGTATTCATTTTCCTGGTTACCCAATATAGGAAATGTGGAGTGAGTCATTTCTCATTCACTCTTGCCTATTCTTTCTGGTTAAACCAGTGACCAAATGTTGCCAATCTCCTGCTTAAAATCTGTTAGTGGTTCTACATTGCCTAGTGGATGAGAAGGCTGAGTTTGGCCTCTTGCCTACATATCCAGTCTGGTCTCTCAAGATGTTCCCTGTCGCACCTCTCCTCCTACTGATAATGCTCTAACCACACCAAATGATGTGTCACATCCTTTGCCTGAGCTCCTTGTGTGATGTTTTTCCCTCTTGACCATGGTGACCTCTCTTCTTATTTCAACACCTAACTCTTATGAGGTCCTATGTGAATAACCATTAAAAAAATAAATAAATAAATACTGCCATCAATTTGATTCCAACTCGTAGTGAGCCTATAGGGCAGAGTAGAACTTCCCAATTAAGTTTCCAAGACTGTAAATCTTTACAGAAGCAGACTGCTTCATCTTTCTTCTGTAGAGTGGCTAGTGTGTTCAAAACGCCATGTTGGTTAGCAGCCAAATGCTTTAATCACTGAATCATCAGAGCTCCTCACAAAACCCCGCTAGTCAAGACCAAAATGAGGAGGACATGAGCTTTACTTTCCAAATGCATTCAATTTTGTTGAGGTCTGAGGTTGTGAAAAGGATAGATTAATGAACAGGTGACTTGAATAAAGGGAAGAATGACAGTGCTAGAAATTTGCTGAAAACAAATTGTTGTGGAGTTTTAAAGACATCCATTCCTTCATTATCATATTACACCATCAGTGTAACCCCACCTCCTGCTCCAAATAGGGACCAAATCCACCCACTGCCACCAAGTTGATTCCGACTCATAGTGACCCTATAGACATAGAGTTTCCAAGGCTGTACATCTTTACAGAACCAGACTGCCTACTCTTTCTCCCACAGAGCGGCTGGTGAGTTCAAACCACTGACTTTTTGGTTAGCAGCCAAAAACCTTAAACACTGCACCTCCAGAGCTCCCTCACACAGGAACAGAGGGGGCTATTTAAAGATACGTGATGAAGAACTTTATGCTGCTCTGCAGAAAATCACATTTACCCTCTTTCATATTTGGCTTCAGTTTTTAATTTAGTCTTTTCTATAAGGCTCATTAACCCCAAGGTTATTTACACAGTTTTTAACTGCTCTGAAATATTTGTTTTTTGAGTGCTCTTTAGCTTAAAAATAATGCCTATCATTATATAACTAAAACAGAATAAAATAAATTTAGTTAGGAAGTTCAGTTTTCATTTTCACATTATTCATTTTTCATAATTTAGTGCTGCTGAGGATGGAGTCTAAAAAATAAAAATTAGCCTATTTAGTATTTTTCTTTATACTGTGAATTCCATCCAAATGGCTTTTAGGGAGGTGATACTTGGGCAGGATCCAGTACCCATGAACCCTAAAATCTAGAGATTTTAATTTCTTTATTGTCCAAGTTCTCCTTTAGGACAGTTACCTATATATATATTTTTTAAATTAGATTTCTTTTACAGTTTCCATAGATTTCATATCTTGTACTTGAGGATTTAAAATACAGTGACAGAGATACTCTTCATATATACCCAATAAACAAAGCATTGCTTTGCAAAAAAAAAAAAAGTATAATTTTAGCCCTATCTACTATTTCCTCTCCATATTTAGAACTGCACAGAACTATCTCTGTTGTATTCCATGGCTTCTTGCATGTCCTAGCTGATGTATACACTCTATGTTATTACTGATTTACTTTTATCTCCTCCACTTTTCAATAAATGCATAGAATATAGAAAACAGAATGCATTTTTTATGTCTCTTTGCACAAGCACTAGTTGCCATTTGGTTACCTAGTACCACTCTGACAGCAATATACCACAAATGGGATGGCTTGAAGAAATGGGAGTTTATTCTGTTACAGTTTGGAGGCTTTAAGTCCAAGTTAAAAGTGCCAGGCTCTAGGGGCTGGGAAAGCCCCTCAATCTTTGGCTTCAGCTCTGCCTCCTGCTTCCAGCCCACTGAAGCTGGAGTCTTTTCTTCACTCAGCTGCTGGCTGCTGAGGCTGACAAGACCAAGGTGGACAAGTAAAAAGGCACAGTCCCAATTTTATCAAACCACACAGCAGGCCATTGAAAGTCCCAAGGTCAGCAGAGCATGGCAGGCTGCTGAACAATGACATGGCCACATGCAGGCTGCTGAAAAATGACATGGCTATGTGCAGGCTTCAAGCATGCTATAAGCTAGAGACCATTCCCTAAGGCTTCTCCTTGTATACAGGAAGCAGACCACATCCCTAAGGCAGCTACTCAGCTGCTCACAGTAGATTCCACCATGAAGTTGATTATCAGTCTCATCATGGGGAATAACTACATTCAGCTGCCCAGCCACTCAACCAGGCCCAGCCAAGTTGACACACAAATTTACCTACCACATATGGCATCCCTGACTTATGGTGATTCATGTGTGTCAGAGTACAATCATGCTCTATAGGATTTATAATGGCTGAATTTTGAAAGTAGGTCACCAACCCTTTCTTTTGAGGTACCTTTGGTAGATTTGAACCTTTCATTTAACAGCTGAGCACCTGTTTTTACCACCCAGGGAATCCCTACCCTGACATAGTGTTTGGTAATAACAATCATGTGAAGATTGAATGAATAAGTGATGGAAGTTTGCTGTACATTGCAGTAGTCTCTGAAGGAGTTGAATAGCTAACTATGGTTTGAGAATATATGATAAAATGGCAGACACTGATATTTTAAGGTAACTTCAAATGGAAGATAAAGCATTTTCAAAATTATAGTGGAATTCAACTGGACAATGATTAAAATTCCACTATATTCCAGAAGTCATTGATTATGTTTGATATTGTTAGTCCAGGGTTATTTTATTATTTTTAGTACACAGTTGTTTTTTTCTTCCTTGCATAGGTAATGTCCATATTAATGCACCTTCTAGGAGTTTTCTGGGAAGTACACCCATACATTATTAACCCACTGCCATCCAGTTGATTCTGACTTATAACAACCCTATAGGACAGAGTAGAAGTGCCTCACAGCATTTCCAAGACTATAAATGTTTACAGAAGCAGACTTCATCATCTTTCTCCTATGGAGTGGCTGGTGGGTTTGAACTGCCAACCTTTTGGAAAGCAGCTGGATTATTTAATGTCTGCACCACCAGAGCGCCTTCATATATTATTGCATACATTATTTTCTCTTTTTTTAACACATTTGGAATTTTCATCCCAATTCACTTAATGATACTCAAAGCACGGCTTACTTTCAAAAGAGGAAAGTCAATTACGAGAAAACACTGCATATAGCAAGCACTAAAGCTACAATTAGAGCTGGAAGCTGGAGAGTTCCCACATGGCCAAAATTATCATCTTTGGAATGTCTTTTGAATTAGTCATAGTGGCTGATGAAATAAAGAATCTTCTAATTGTGGCTTTCCTAGGGTCAAAGTGATGTGCTTCCTTCTAATTTTGTGTACAAGTATAAATACACTCAACAGAAAATAGCCATTGTTCACATAATTTCATTATAACTCTAAGGCAGGAGGGCTCATAGGGTTTTCATAATACTAATATAACCTGAGCAAAATAAATTTCATAGTAATCACATGAGAACTGATGAATAAAGTTTTAAGGACACCCCAAAATTTCTTTTTGCATATAAAAATTAAAAAAGGAAATGAAACAGAACATACATCAAACCAAAAACCCTTAATGTGAACTATTGACTATCTTGCAAGATGAAGAGAATTTGTTTTTACATTCATTTGCTTGTACATTCATCCATTCATTCTTCTCTTATGCCTTGAGTAGGTGTTTTTGGATGCTGAACGCTCTTCCAAAAATGAAGGAATATTATCATGAGTGATTAAAATGATTTGAATGGAAGAGATAGGTAGAAATGAAAGAACAAAAGCAAGTATGAGATACATTCTGTACTGCATATGAACTTTTGAGGAAGAAAGAAACATGTAGGCTTCCCAGGAAAAAATGAATTATGAATTTAGTTCTTGAAATAAATAGCAGAGATAACTGGCAGATAAGAACTCAAAGGGTATGTCCCATACAGATATTATGAATAAGAACCTGGCTGAGGGGTTTCTTAATTAGTGTTTACTCTATACCCCTGCTACAGTGGAGAGTGACTTGATGTCATAGACTCTGAAGCCAGGCCCTATGTTTCTGTCTTGCACATATCTTAGAAACTTAAAACTTAAGAAAGGTATTGCAATAGTTAACTAAATCTTTTAAATAGAATAATTTCTTTTACTTTTTCCATTAATCATTTAAGTTATCATTTATTCTACATAAAAGAGCATGATGGTTTTGCTATTATAACTGCTCAGGTGCTACAGTTCAAAATAAATTATCTAGCTATCATTTGGTGGCTTTATTTCTGAACCTTACAGAAATAGTAATGAGAATTCTTTTGTCAGATACTTGGGTGTTGATATTTGATTATAGTGTCTCTTCTTTCTTTGTCAGTGATTAATTAAAGAAAATTCATGTTTAAAAACCCAATAGTATATTACATTATTTCTTTACTGCTTCTCACAAAGTTACTGTGAATGAGTTCATTACATTTTGTGCTGACAATTTAGTTCTCTCTACTATTGCCGTCAAGTCAATTCTGACCCATAGTGACCCCACAGGACAGAGTAGAACTCCCCATAGAGTTTCTAAGGCTGTAATCTTTACTGAAGCAGACTGCCACTTCTTTCTTCTATGGAGGACCTGGTAGGTTCAAACTGCCAACCTTTCAGTCAGCAGCGAAGTGCTTAATCACTGTGCTACCAGGCCTCCTCAACATTTTAGTTCTGGGAATTCTTGTGGCA
>NW_006922379.1:805800-816500 GCF_000298275.1 Orycteropus afer afer | reverse complement strand
ATTCAACTCGATGACAATGAATTTGGTTTCTTCTTCTTCTTCTTCTTCTTCTTCTTCTTCTTCTTCTTCTTCTTCTTCTTCTCCTTCTCCTTCTCCTTCTCCTTCTCCTCCTCCTCCTCCTCCTCCTCCTCCTCCTCTTTTTTTTTTGATCAATTTTTATTCATCCAAAACTATTTAAGGGAAATTTAAGTTTAAGAATATATATCATGCCTGTATGCAAATATGAACATTTATATTTACTATAAAAATCTAATAATATAACACAGTATCATCCCTTAACCACCTTTGTTTATCCTTTAAGTAGAGTTCATATGAAGTGGTATGAATAATAAAAACACAGTAGTTTTTCTTGATGCCTCCTTCTCCCTGCCTCCTGAATTCAAGTCTGCCCTAAAATCTGGCTCATATTACTTTCTCACTCTCCCTGAAATCATTCTAATTTTGTTTATCCCTAGAATTTACTAGTCCACATCACTGTCTGTTATATAGACCAGAGCAATGACCTCCTTACAGTCTATCCACATACATTCTGATCCCATGACTTTTCTCCACACTGTAGACAGAAGCCTCTTCCCAGCGCACACCTGATTATCTGGCTTTCTGATTGAAAAAAAAATTAAGTAGTTTTCATTTACTATTAGGAACCTGTACATAGACCAGTCATTCAAACAGAACAAGGACATACTGCATGGTTTATAATCAGGAAAGCTGCACCTCAGGATTGTATCCTTTCACTGTACATATTCAATCTGTATGCTGAGCAAATAATCCAAAAATCTGGACTATATGAAGAAGAATGTAGCATCAAGATTGAAGGAAGACTGATTAACAACCTGTGGTATGTGGGTGACACAGTCTTGCTTGCTGAAAGTAATGATGACTTGGCAGTGATTGCTGATGAAAATCAAACACTAGTCTTAAGTATGGATTACATCTCATTATAAAGAAAATAAAAATCTTCACAAATTGACCAGAACAGAATGTGGAGTGTACTATGTATGAATCTAGAAAAATTAGATGTTGTCATAAATGAAATGGAGTGAATAAAGATTGATATCTTAGGTATTAGATGAAATGGACTAGTATCAGTCATATTGGCTTGGACAATCATATGATCTACTATGTTGGGAATGACATATTGAAGATGAATGGCATTGGGTTCATCATCAAGAATTTCTCATTATCTACCCTGAAGTGCAATGCTGTCAGTGATGGGATAAGATACCTACACCTGCAAGGAAGACCTGTTAATATTTCTATTACTCAAATTTACACACCAACTACTAAAGCCAAAGATGAAGAAACTGAATATTTTTACCAACTTTGTTGTTGTTGTAGTTGTTGTTATGTGCTGTCAAGTCGGATCTGACTCATTAGCAACCCCTCCTTGGGTTTCCGAGGCGGTATCACTAGGGAAGTAGATTGCCTAACCTTCCTTCCAAGGAGTGACTGGTGGGTTCGAACCTCCAGTCTTCTGGTTAGCAGTCAGGTGCCTTAGGCACTATGCTACCAGAGCTCCTTTACCAACTTTAGCAGTCTGAAATTGAACAAACATGCAATCAGAACACATTGATTATTACTGGAGATTTGAATGTGAAAGTTGGAAACAAAGAAGAAGCATCAGTAGTTGGAAAATATGGCATTGGTGATAGAAATGAGATGACGGATCACTTGATGGACTTTTGCAAGACCAAAAAATTATTCACATCAAATAAGTTTTTTCAACAAGTTACAGCTATACATGTGAACCTTGCCAGATAGAATACACAGAAATTGAATCGAGTATATTTGTGGAAAGAGGCGATGTAGAAACTCAATATCATGAGTGAAAACAAGGCTATGAGCTGACTATGGAACAATTGCTCATATGTAAGTTCAAGCAGAAACTGAAAAAATTAAAATAAGTCCACAAGAGCCAAAATATGACGTTGGTTATATCCCACCCAAATTTAGAGAAACTTCTGAAGAATAGATTTGATGCATTGAACAATGGTGACCGAAGACCACACAAGTTGTGGGATGACATCATGAACATATAAAGAAAACAGTCATTAAAAAGACAGGACCAAAATGGATGTCAGAAGAGACTGATACTTCCTCTTCAATGTAGAGTAGCTAAAGAAAATGGAAAAAATGACAAGATAAAGGAACTGAACATAAAATTTCAAAGGCAGCTCGAGAAGACAAAGTTGATTATTATAATGAAATGTGCAAAGACCTGGAGTTGGGAAACCAAAAGGAAGAACAAGCTTGGCATTTCTCAAGCTGAAAAAACTGAAGAAAAAATTCAAGCATGTTGCAATATTGAATGATGCAGGAAGCATCAACAGAAGATATAAGGAATGCACAGAGTTACTGTACTGAAAAGAATTGGTCGATGTCCAAACATTTCAGGAGGTAGCATATGAACAAGAACCAATGGTACTGAAGTAAGAAGTTGAAGCTACACTGAAGGAATTGGCATAAAACAAGGCTCCAGGAATTGTTGTAATGCTCATTAGATGTTTCACAAACAGATGCAGTACTGGAGGGGCTTACTCAATTATGCGAAGAAATTTGGAAGACCTGGCCAACTGATTGGAGGGATTGATATTTGTGCCCATTCCAAAGAAAGATAATACAAAAGAATGTGGAAATTATCAATTAATATCACACACAAGTAAGATTTTGTTGAAGATAATTAAAAAATGGTTGCAGTAGGAAATTGACAAGGAACTTCCAGAAGAGCAAGTTGTATTCACAAGAGAACATGGAATAAAGGATATCATTGCTTATGTCAGATGGATATTAGCTGAGAGGAAAGAATACCAGAAAGGTGTCTACCTGTATTTTATTGGCTATATAAAGGCATTCAACTGTGTGGATCATAACATATTATGGATAACATTGCGAAGAATGGGAATTCCAGAACTCTTTATTTTTCTCATGAGGAATCTGCACATAGACCAAGAGGTTGTCATTCAAAAAGAACAAGGGGATACTGCATGATTTAAAATCAGGAAGGATGTATGTCAGGGCTGTATCCTTTCACCATACTTAAATTAATCTGTATGCTGAGCAAATAATCTGAGAAACGGTACTATCTGAAGAAGAATTGGGCATTAGGATTGGACAAAGAATTATTAACAACCTATGATATGCAGATGGGACAACCTTGCTTGCTGAAAAGGAAGAAGACTTGAAGCACTTACAGATGAAAATAAAAACTAGTCTTCCACATGGACTACACCTCAACATAAAACAAAAATCCTCCCAAGTGTTCCAATAAGCAACATCATGATAAATGGATAAAACATTGAAATGTTAGAGATATCATTTTACTTGCATCTACAGTCATTACCCATGGAAGCAGCAGTCAGTCAATCAAACGTCATATTGCACTGGGCAAAATCTGCTGCAAAAGACCTCTTTAAAGGGTTAAGAAGCAAAGATGTCACTTTGAAGACTGGTGCCCCTGACCCAAGCCATGGTATTTTCAATCACCTCATATGCATGTGAAAGGTGGACAATGAATAAGGAAGACTGAAGAAAAGTTGATGCCTTTGAATTATGGGGTTGGTGAAGAATACTGAAAATATCATGGACTGCCAGAAGAATGAACAAATCTGTCCTGGAAAAAGTGCAGCCGGAATGGTCCTTGGAAGTGAGAATGGCCAGACTGCATCTCATCTTCTTTGGTCATGTTGTAAGAAGGGACCATTCCCTGGAGAAGGATATCATGCTCAGTAAACTAGAAGGTCAGTGAAGAAGGGGAAGACCCTCAAGGAGATGGATCGACACAATGACTGCAATAATGAACTCTAGCATAGCAAAGATTGCGAGAATGGCACAAGACCAGGCAGTGTTTCATTCTGTTGAACATAGGGGGTCAGAGCTGACTTGACAGGACCTAACAACAAAAATAATTAGGATGAAGATGGAATTCCTAAACATCGCATTTAAAGCTGTTTATAATCCTCACCCCACCCACATAATCCCTTCATAAGCATCTCAAGCCTCCTCAACCCCGCCCCATTGTCCACACTCAGATCATTCAAATCTTCAGTTCCTTGACTAGACAGACTCTTTTCTACTGTTGCTGGCTTTTTGCCACTATGCCATCTCATCTCATCTTCATCTAATTTCCTCCTCCTCGTTTTTTACATGCAAGTAAAATGCATTTCATCATTAAAGCATTTCTGATAATCTTACCTGGGTCGTACATCTCATTATAGCATCATAACAGTACAAATCTTGTCCTCATTGCAACTTTTCATTAGTCATGACCACTTGTGGATTTCACTTCTTCAGAATATATAAGATCCAGGAGGGCCTAACACATTTCTGTCTTTCCTCAATATTTTATGGCCAGAGCCTGTTGTTGTTGTTATGTGCCGTGGAGTCGGCCCTGACCCATAGCGACCCCTCCTTGGGTTGCCGAGGCAGTATCACTATAGAAGTTGATTGCCCAACCTTCCTTCCAAGGAGTGGCTGGTGGGTTTGAACTGCCAGCCTCCTGGGTAGCAGTCAAGTGCCTTAGGCACTATGCTACCAAAGTTCCTGGCCAGAGCCTAGAAGGTAGTAAAATTTGTAAGAACTAATTAGTAAATATGGGAGCTCTGGTGACATAGTGCCTAAGGCAGTTGACTCCTAACCAGAAGGCTGGCAGTTCAAACCCACCAGCCACTCCTTGGAAGGAAGACTGGGCAATCTGCTTCCATAGGGATACAATCTCGGAAACCAAGGAGGGGTCACTGAGTTGAATCGACTTGACGGCAATGAGCTTGTTTTGTTGTTGTTGTTGTTGTTGTTATTTGCCGTCAAGTTGGACCTGACTCATAGCAATCCCTCTTTGGGTTCCTGAGGTGGTATCACTATGAAAGTAGATTGCCCAACCTTCCTTCTGAGGAGTGGCTGGTGGGTTTGAGCTGCCAGCCTTCTGGTTAGTAGTCAAGTGCCTTAGGCACCAGAGCTCCTTTAATCAGTAAATATATAAAAATCTATTAATAATAAAAGGTCTTACTTTTTAAAGTCGATGATTAGGAAGTATTTTAGGAGACTGAATCAACCCATCTCTATTGAACGTGTGACATATCACTTAAGCTGTCAGAGAGACAGGGATAGGAGTTTAAATATCCATATATTGTGTGATAAAACTTTTTTAGACTCAGCTATGGTTTTGTTGTTAGTTTCTGTCAAGTTGGCTCTGATTCATAAAGACCCTATGTACAACAGAACAAAATATTGCCTAGCCCTATGCCATTTTCATGAGCATCATCAGTACATTAGACTCCATTCTTGCAGCCACTGTGTATTTTAAGTGCCTCGTAAATGCAGGGGGCCCATCTTCCAGCATTATATCTCTCAATATTCTTTTATAATCCATAAGGTTTTCACTGGCTAATTTTTGGAAGTAGATTCCCAGGCTTCTTCCTCATCTGTCTTAGTCCAGGACCTCTTCTGGCCTGTTCGCCATGGGTGACTATGCTGGCATTTGAAATGCAGGTGGCAGAGTTTCCAGAATCATAGCGACATGCAAGCCACCACAGTACTTACTACAAACTTACAGATGGGTGGTTACAACTATAACCCTAAATAATTTCATCATTTGACTACAAATTAATCATGTCTTGGTGGTATGGTGCCTAAGGCATTTGATTGCCAACCAGAAGGCTGGTGGTTAAAACCCACCAGCGACTCCTCAGAAGGAACATTGGACAATCTGTTTCCATAGAGATACAGCCTTGGAAACCCAAGGAAGAGTTGCTATGTGTCAAATTGATTCCATGCCAATGAGGTTTTTTTTTGTTTGTTTGTTTTGCTTTGGTTTCATAATTATAAGAAAACTAAAATATCACTATATGATACTTTCAGTTATAGAAATTATTGAGAAAATAGAGTTATCATGTTCAAATCCCCTTTTTCAACTGGCATCCCACCACCATCAATTTTTCTGGATAGATAATAGCCCTCCTACCTGGCTTTATATTTAGCCTTACTTAGAGATATTGGAAATGTTTATTTACCCCTGAGGATTACATATAAAGACTTTTCAAGAAGCTAATGGAATGCTGAGAACTCTGCTGGCATAGTCAAGGCACTCTGGTAGCATAGCCTAAAAGCACTTGACTGCTAACCAGAAGGCTGGTGGTTCAAACCCATCAGCCACTCCTTGGAAGGAAGGTTGTAGTGATACTTCTGTAGTGATACTGCCTTGGAAATCCAAGGAGGGGGTTGCTATGAGTCGGGGCAACTTGAGGGCACAAAACAACAACAACAATAAGGGAATGATAAGTCTAGGAGTTGTGTCTATTTAGGAAAGAAAAAGAGGAAATCACACTCAAAAGAGGAAAAGGAAACCAGATAAGATCTTGAAAAGCATGTAGGGAGAAAAGAAAACAGACCAGCCCAGTCTTTATCTTTTCAGGCAATCTATCCTGCTTTAACTTTTTAATGTCTGAGAGACCAAATAATGGTTTCTATCTCAGATATCCCCTGGTGTCTGTTTTGATGCTAATAAGTGTTGATTTCACAACTTCCTGCTGCCAGATATGGTTTCTCTGAATTACCCAAAGGCCAAACACCACCCTACTTTCTTCTTTTTTTCCCTCAATTTATTCTGTTGTTATCATGCCTCAACCATGGGTCACCATGGTTGGAAATAACTTTTAATAGCTGCATGAGCCAATAAATGAGTGTGTGAATAGGCTTCTTTTGAGTTTTATGGTGATTTTCAAAAGTATCATAATCAATTTTTAGGATTGGACATATTGTTGTTGTTATGTGCCGTCGAGTCGGACCCGACTCTTAGTGACCCCTCCTTGGGTTTCCGAGGCAGTATCACTATGGAAGTAGATTGCCCCATCTTCCTTCTGAGGAGTGGCTGGTGGGTTTGAACCGCCAGGCTTCTGGTTAGCAGTCAAGTGCCTTAGGCACTATGCTACCAATAGTCAGAACCCTGTCTTGTTTTTCCAGATTGCCTTTCAAAAAGCAGACCCACTGTTGTAATGCTCATGTGTCTGAAAACTATCTACTCTTGAAAAAGCCCTTGCTTTTTCAAAATCTAGCCTCATATGGTCAAACAACTGACTTTGTCTTTTGAAATTATGTGAAAGTAAAAGCCAATCTGAATGAAGTATTTTTAAAAAGTGTTTTAAAATGAAGTATTGCATAGGGTCAAGAGAGATGGACCCATATTCTATATTCCATAGCTACTACAAACCAAAACCAAAACCAAACCACTGCCAGTGAGTCAAATCCGACTCATAGTGACCCTTCCTTAGGTTTCTGAGGCAATGTCTCCGTGGAAGTAGATTGCCTAGTCAGTTATTTTTATGATACACTGAGATGCTAAATGACCCAGGTGTGACTCCTAAATTATTCTTAAGGTCACATTGTGTTTGCTAAAGGAGCCTTGGTGGCTCAGTGATTAAGTCCTCAGTTGCTAGCTGAAGGGTGGGCAGTTCGATCTCATCAGCTGCTCCTGGGGAGGGGGTAAAGGTGTGGCTGTCTAATCCCTTAAGATTACGACCTTGGAAACCCTATTGGGTAGTTCTACCTTTTCATATGGAGTTGCTGTGAATTGTAATCAACTCGATGACAATGGGTTTAGTTTTTGGTTTTAGCATGCCAAAAAAAAAAAAAACCCAAGAAAACAAACTCACTGCCTTGGAGTCCGATCCGACTCATAGTAACCCCACCATGGGTTTCTGAGGTGATATCACTTTGAAAGTAGATTGCCCAACCTTCCTTCCAAGGAGTAGCTGGTGGGTTTTAACCACCCACCTTCTGGTTGGCAGTCAAATATCTTACCAATAAATCCAAACTCATTGATACTTCTTCCTTACTAGGTCTGATCTCAAAATGTCACAATGTCAAGGACCAATGTGATGTCTTGTGGAAGGGAAAGGTGATCAAGGTCCCTGCAGAGTAAGTTATGACATAGGGCTGGAAAGTTGATATAAACCTGAGTTAGGAAAATGAAGTTCTATTGCTGGCTTTGTCAGCTGAAGATAAATTACTCTGGTGTTCCTTGAAAACACCAGAGTATGGACAAAAAGACATTAGATCAATAGCTGCATACCAGGTACCAGGAGATGCATTAATTTGCTCAAGCAATAAAACTAGGTCTGCAACAGTAGCTGCAATTGGAGTCACCACCTAGTTAAGTTTATGATAATCCACTGTCATTCTCCAAGATCTGTCTTTTTTTGCACAAGCCAAATAAGCAAATTGGATGGGGATATGGTGGGAATCACCACTCCTCCATCCTTCAAATTCTTGATGGGACAGTAATCTCTATAATTCAAGGAATACAACATTGCTTATGGTTTATTATTGTCCTAGGTAGAGCAGTTCCAATGGCTTTCATTTGGCTTTTCCTATTGTAATAGTCTTTACTCCACGTTGGTGATTCAATGTGAGATTTCTGCTGGTTGTTGACTATATCTATACCAACTATGCATTCTGAAATTGGGGAAATTACTAGGAGATGGGTTTTGGGACCCACTGGACCCACTGTAGGACAGAACTGATCTAAGACTCTGTTAGTAACCTGACCTTCATATGACCCCACTCAAACTGATGGGTGGCAATGAAGACCTGAGTCTCAGAATTAGAGCCAGTTCAGAGCCAGTGTCCAGTAATCCTCAAAAAGTCTGATTATTTCATTTTCTTTGGTGATCAGTCAGTCTTGTGAAAGGTTTTGGATCCCTTTGGGGAATGCTGAGAGAAAGGTTAAGAGTATAGATTTTTGACAGTACAGTGAGGTCCTTCTTCAAGGGCAACTGGCCTCTCCTTCATTTAAGAGTTTTGGAATGTAAACTGGATCAAGTCTGGGAGTTGATGGAGGGGCCATGACGCTCTATTCTGGCTATTCAAGTTAGACTGCTGTTCACTTGACCTAGAATTCTTCTGCTTGGACAGATCAAGTAAATATTTAGTATATTCCTCATCTCTTTCACTCCTAGGGACACCATGCATAAGTCAATTCTGTAAGTCCATGTGAGTCAGACTATTGTGATTACTGCTTTAACTCTGCTGTCCATCATGTTAATCACACCCACCTTGTCAGTTAAGTGCCACTGCTTGACCCCTACCACCTGAAATCCAACCATCCCTACTTTAGTTAGGTATCCTAATTAAGTTAGGGTAGTTTTCACTGTCAAACTCACTCACATAAAATGGCAAGCACAGCAGTCTTCAAGGATGATGGGGCTCCCTTCACAAATTTTTCCTCACTGTTGTGGTGAAAGGTATGTCTTCTGGGTACTCTGTGGGTGTGTCTGTGGGTCCAACATGACAAATTCACTCTAACATGCCAGTTTTGCTAAATCTTTGTATAGCTTCTTATATAGTATACCAAGGCAGATCTGGCACTTAAACTTGATTTAAAGTAGGCCACTGCTTCAGCAAACCAACAAAATAAACTGTGAGATCCTTTTCTAACCTCTTGAGCTGAAACATATATATTAGAAGCAACCCACACACCCGAGGAAACTCCCTTTTAACTGCTTGGCTGATAGTAGCATATCTCATCATGGAAGTAATTACATTATATCAGATTTCCTCATGGGGGATAACTACATCAAAACTGCTGAACCACTGATTCTCATGGCCACTGATTCTCATGGCCCAGCCAAGTTGACACATAACCTTAATTATCACAAAAGAATAATGGTTTTACTGGGAAGGATGGCTTAGCACATAGAGTTAGAATAATCTCTTCAGATGGTAAGAATGATTCAATGGAATTTCAGAGTCCAGTATCCCCACTTTCCTGATTGTCTGCCCATATATCCTCATGCCAAGTTTTAGGATCCCATTTCTTACCCTCAATGCCTTCACTTTAATGTCAGATACAATGTGATGTTAGCAATTCAGTTGGCCTCGTTATTCAGCCACTCTTAAAATAAGACTCTGGGTTTGGTTTTCCACAATACCAGATCTGTTACTACAAGAAATAAGTCTTTCCTTCAAGACACAAGTGACAACTTTTAGATCTCTTATACAGTGCTTGAGCTGTGACTCTGAGGCCCTGGACTCATTTCTTTCTTTCACCACTTTGTCCAATGAAGTAGGAGCAACCAACCAATTTCCTTTATACTTATCCTTCTGACAAAATTGGACAATCACCTGGAGCCTTGTTTCTTACAAATATTTGATCGATTGGAGGTGTTTGTATTGCCACCTCACACCATGGATTAGCAATGCCCTCTTTACTACTAGAGTCGTTGTCGTGTGTGTGTGTGTGTGTATGCATATGTGTGTGTGCATATGCATATAGAGAGAGAGACGGGGAGAGAGAGAGAGAGAGAGAGGAACTGAGAGAGATTTCTCTCAATAAATGGTTTGTGTAGTTGTGGAGGCTGGTTAATCCCAAATCCATAGAACAGCACTGGGCTGGAGGTTTCTCCTGAGTCACGAGGTTGCAGGGGCTGATGAATCCACAGTCAGCATGTCAGATGACAGTCTGTTGACTTCAGGGGCTGTGGAAGCTGTTAAATCCCAAAATGAGCAAGCCAAATGGCAGGCTACAGGTTAGTAGTGGTGCAGAAGCTAACAAATCTCAGAATCAGCAGGTCAGACACATGTTGCTAGCTCAAGTATTAAAAAGAAGAGGTCAGATGTTACAGGATCCAGACCAAGGGAGAGCCTTGTCAGAGTACATATATGTATGTATGTGTGTATATTTACAATTATATATATAAATATATATATAT
>NW_006922379.1:791254-802990 GCF_000298275.1 Orycteropus afer afer | reverse complement strand
GGTGCCATATCAGCAAATGAAGGTCTTGAAAGCTTTCTCTTTTCCATATGAGTAAGGCTGGGTTTACTCAGATGTTACAGCTCTTTCCCAGTCCTATTTTGAGAGCCTTTTAGCCTAAATGGACTATTACTAAAGGTGCGCGGTAATGTACCAAACAGTGTTTCTTTGCTATTTGTAAGGTATGTTTGTACATATATATGTATGTCATACATGAGATGAAATTTCCCTCATGTCAGAGTAAGGGTGTGACTTGAGAAGTATGGATTTGACTTGACTCATGTCCTCTTGTAAGGCTGTGACTCAAAATATACCCCAAACTAATCCTGCCTCAATAATGTATAAAAATACCAAAAACCTACTGCCTTCAATTTAGGATTTACAACACACAAAATGGAGAATAATTGTATAGCATCACAAAAAGGATGGTAATTACATCAGTTCATAAAATAGAGGACAACCACACCACATTGGGGATGATGGCCTAGCCAAGTTGACCCATAACATTAACCATCACAGCCTAGTAGTATAGCTGCTGCACCATCATCTTCCTACTTGGGTGTTTTCTGGGACCCACCAAGAAATGGTGCCCAGAGTATCTCTTGCTGTCATAGTATATAAAACCAGGGAACAAGAAAATATTTGTTTGAGCTAGCATGCATGTTCGAATGTATGTTTGTGTGTTTGTGTGTGTGTGGCTGGTCATGTATGTGTGTGAGAGGTTCATTAGACAAATGTGAGCATCTTTCTGTTGACTTCAACCTTCTTGATTCTTTCAACAAGGGCTTTTGTGATCACCTCTAAACACATTCATCAAGGAAAGAGAATAACACAGTCATCAAGGAAAAAGAGTAAGACTTATAAAGTGGCATAATTCAATGAGAACAGATAATCAGAGCACACCCCAACTCAGGGAGACAATGAGGAGTCATTAAGTTGGCCTCAGAAAGACTGTTCACTTTATAAAGTTACCCACACTTATGGCATATAGCCACATGATGTTTTTCAAGGAAATCATATTTTTTGAGCCTAGAAGGATGCCTAAAGTTTAGACTGCTCTGGTGGCTTTACAATATTTAACAAAAACACAGTAACCCACATAACAATTATAATTTTTAAAATAATGTTATTGTGATTTGGGTGACATTTTACAAAGCAGATTCATTTTATATTCAATAGTTCATACACATTTTGTTTTTAGATATTGATTGCGATCCTTGCAATGTAGCAGCTCTCCTCCTACTTCTCCCTGTGGTTATCCTTTTCCTGTGTCCTTCTTGCCTATGCATCCTGTCTCCCTACTTTTTTACTTGTGCAAATGCTACCCTTCAGGTCTCCTGTGGTTGATTGTTATAAGGAGTGCATCTCCTTGGTGTAGTTGTTGAGTTTATAGGTCTGCCTGTTGTTTGGCTGAGAGTTATGGGAGTGAAAAGCTTATGAGAATGAGTTCAGTTCTAGGCTCAAATGGTGACTAGGGACCATACATAGTCTTGGAGGTTTCAACAGGGTCTGTCTGATCAATATTTCTGATCTTTTATGTTTTCTAAATTTTTTCCCACATTTTTTCTTCCCCTCTATCCAGGATCTCCATTTTGATCCATTTCTTAGTGTTTGGCTTGGGTAGCCAGACAACATCTAGGTCTTCTGGTCTCAGGGTCATATACACTGAGATTCTCATGGTCCAGTAGTCCTTTGGACTAATTGTTTCTATGCATCTTTGATTTTCTTCACTCTTCTTTGCTCTGAATGAAGAGAGACCACTAACTGCATTTTAGATAGCCACTCACAAGCTTTTAAGGACCCCAGCTGCTACTCACCAAAGTAGGTTGTTGTACAATGTTCTTGCATACTATTTTATGCCAGTTGAGCTTAATATCCCCCACAACTGTGATCCCAAGCCCAGAGGCCCAGTGACTTACTCCATCAAGGTGCTTGTTGTGGCTAATAAGCTACCCTAATTCTGTCTCCTGTTAGCTTTTCACTGCATATGGACATGTTTATCACACATGCAAATACATATGTAGTAATATTGTCTGCCAAACCTATGTATGATTGTGGCTGTTTTCCTGTTTGCCAAGCTATATCTGATCTTCTTTCCTGTCTACCTATTAATCCATCATAGATTAGTGTTTGCTATTACTGATATTGCAATATTGTGTATATAATAGTATTTACTTTATTGTTTCTACCTCTCATATACCTCTCTGTGTCTTCCTTTTCCTTAGCGATATTGTGGTGGTCAATATCAATTATAATAGATTATATTTTTTAAAGGAAAATAATCATTCTAATGAACACAGCTGTGTAAAGTGAAATTCCCTTGCAGATAGACAACCAACAAGTCCAGAATATTCAGGACAGTAGGAACCTAGGGAAGTGAGGAGCCATTTTTTAATACCAAAATGTAAACTGACAAACCTTTTGTCTAGAGAACAGTGAACCTACATTTCAGTTATGACTAAAGAGTGTACCAATAGAAAACTGCCCCAGTGTACCTGACTAGAGATTTACAGTCAGAAATGAACTTTATAGCCTGCATACATGCACATACACAGACACACAGACACACATACTTTTTCTATAGATTTGAGAACTCTGTTGATACCCCCAAAAACGAATATGTATCATTCTATTCTCTTGGGCTGACTTGCACACTTTTTCAAAAGTTGTTTCAAAAAGAGATGCAGTACTTTATGGAAATGGATAAGGAAAAAAAGGATCTGGAATAAGACACAGTGATTATCTATCACCTCACTGTCATATCACACATCAAATCACACAACCACATCACATCAACAGCCATAGGTACCGATAGAGTTATATTGGTACAAGTTGGCATTAGTCCATTATTTTGTTTTCTGAAAACCTTATTATAGTTCTTTATTTTTTTATCTGTTCCTTCTAAAATATTATTATCTCTCTACCATTGAGTTGATTCTGACTCAAGCAACCCCCACAGGGTTTCCAGGGCTGTAAATGAGCAGACTGCCTCATCTTTCTCCTTGCAGAGCAGCTGGTGTGTTCAAATCACTAACCTTTTGATTATCAGCCCAATGCCTTAACCACACAACCAACACAGCTCTTTAAATATTATGATGTTCTTAAAACTTAAAGACGTAGTGCATTTTATGCATCTCTTCCTAAAAAAAAAAATGCCATTTAGTTATATATGAGTTGTGTTAGAACATAAGCAACAATTTACATAAGAGGCTAAAAGGAAACTATGAGAAGGTAATACGTTGCTTAATCACTTCTTTTTATTAATGGTGTAATGCATTTGAAGATTTTCCTAAATTGTTACATTTAAATAATTTAAAAGGTCTTTCTAAAATCTCATTTATATATAAAAGATAATATTTTCAACATATTACAAAATGCCATCTTTGCCAACTAAGATGTAACATTTTTGAGATATGAACATTATAGATACTATGGTTTTTTTCACCCTTTTATAAGTTAGAGCAGTGTGAAAGAATGCAAATGCAACTTAGTATGGGAACCATGTCTGTCATACTCACTGCCCAGCAGAAAATTACCTTCATTTTTGAGTGAATGCAGAAAATTTACTTTTACAGTACAGAGTGATGGTTTAAATCAGAAAGTGAGTTTTGCAGGCAAAGAGGAATACTGGGAAAACTATTTTAAGGATTAATATTTTGACAGTCACTTTTCTTTCAGGTGGCCAATAAAGCAAAAGGGAGGATAATTCTAGGAAGACTGTGTTTGGGTGTTAGCCCAAGAGTTTACTGAAGACAATGCAGAAGAGTTTGTGGAGTTCAAAGATTCTTGAATGGAGAATAAAGATTTGCCTACAATATTGTTTTTCAGTGTGTGGTTCCTGGATTAACAGAATCATAACACCTGGGAACTTTTTAGAAATGTGAATTCTTAGGCCCCATCATAGACTGGCAAAGGGAGAAACTGTTTTCACAAGCCCTCCAAGTGATTCTGGGCACACTCATGATTGAGAACTTCTGGTCTGAATCAGGGTATTTGTCTGAATAGCCCAAAGGAACTGCCTAGACCTGTTAGATTGACTGAAGGATTGTTATAAAGCCTGAACCTCAGTTGAATCTTCCCTTAATAGACTTATTGATATGCTTAAGTGAACCTTTTAAGACACCCTTCCTCCTCCTTCTCCCCACCCCACATGAATTCTTCAGAGAGCCCAGTTTCTGTTAGAAGATGAGAAAAGTTGAGATTCAACCACTTGAAAAGTACTACAGATTGTTATCTTTAGTTCAAGTAATAGAATCTTACACTGTGATCAAGATCAGTGATAGCTCTGTATAAGGAAAAAAAGTAGAAAGCTGCTCGTATTTCTTATGTAAGTTCTTTTCCCTATAAAATCCATCATGCCCATTTACTTATTCATATCTGTTTAAAAGGAGAGCAGAGTTTGTATTCTCTTTTGAGAGATGTGTAAAGATGCATGTTCTGTGGCCCAGTGCTCAGCCTAATACAAGCTGAACATTTACACCAGGGAAATGCACTCCTTAAAAGAGTTAACCATGGGAGTTCAGGGGGCCATCATTTGCACTGGCGATAAAGCTAGGCAGGCAGGAGCTCATAGGTGAGAAGAACACAAGAAAGGGGTAACTGTTAGAGATATGCCATGCCATCTTGCATGGCTCTTCCGGGTTCTTCTTCATTCCCTGCTGCCCTGCCCAAGGTCATAAGTCAGTTAAAGGAAGTCAAAACTGAGCTTCCTGCAAGGCACAAATTTTAAAAGGCAACATAGCTTCTGATAGGTCAAGACCCCTTCCCCCAGCTGTGACGTACACCTCCTAACCCCGGGTCTATATAAGACCACCCTCTCCCCTGCTCGCTCTCTTCTCTTCCTCTCTTCCTCTTCCTCTTCCTCTCTTCTTCTTCTTCCTCTTCCTCTTCCTCTCTTCTTTATCTGTCTTGCCTCGGCGCAGGCGCCCTTTCGCCTCTTTAAATAAAATCTCCTGTCGGGTACCCTAGTGTGTGGCGTGGTTGTTGAGTGCCAATGAAGCTCTAACAGTAACCACAGGGAGAAGGTAGGAGGAGAGCTGTTACATTGTGGGGTTTGTAATCATTGTCACAAAACAAAATATGTATGAACTGTTGAATATACAATGAATCTGCTTTGTAAAATTGCACCCAAATTATAATAAAATATTAGGAGGAGAAAAGCACATTCAAAAATAAGTGAAATATGTTGGCCTAAATATGTGCTAATAGCTCTGGTAGCATAGTGGCTAAGGCACTTGACTGCTAACCAGAAGGCTGGTGGTTCAAACCCACCAGCAACTCCTCAGAAGGAAGGTTGGGCAATCCTACTTCCGTAGTGATACTGCCTCGGAAACCCAAGGAGGGGTAGCTATGAGTCGGGTCCGACTTGATGGCACATAACAACAACAACAACAAATATGTGCTAAGATGTAAGTGACTTTATTCCATTACTTAATGGTGCCAGGTTGTGACCTGAGTATGTCTGCTTCAGTTCCCCAAGAAGCAGACCTTGAGTAAAAAATTCTGGTACAGGTGATTCACTTAAGATATCATCCCAGGAAACATGGATAAGGACTATAGAATGACACTAGCAAGTTCTAGGAGCCAGTGGAAGCTTCTGTGTTTAACTGGGAACCTCTCAGACATAGCAAAAAACATACCTCATGAGGCCAAGGGAGATGGGATGTTTATTTATTCATCACCTCCTGTTCATCATTGGTTTTGAGCTGATAGAGTAGAGTTGGTGTTATTTCTCTACTTCCACACTAGAGTCTAAAAAGAAAGCCCCGGGCAAAGAGTCGCAGTGCTGGATTGGATGCCAGGCTGACACATAAGGAAAAAGTGAAATCTAGGGGGATATGAACCAGGTACAACTGCATCTATTACAGTGCAGAAGTGAGTGAGAGAATAAATGGGTGTCAGAGAGTTGTAGACATGGATGCCTAAAAGGAGAAGTGGGGTGAGCTATCAAACAACTAAACAAAACATAATACACAAAAATTCTGGGACTTCCAAAAGAAAACTTGTATTACTTGGCTGTGCTGCCCAAACATGATCCTGGCACTCATCATCCACCAGCATTTATTTAATGTTCACCTGAACTTGCCATTGTGATCCACCCCAGGAAGATAATGAAAGTAATATGGCTCCTTGCCTGAGGTGGTTGACAGGCTGGTCTAGAAGCAGCAAACAGCAAACTAGAGCTTCAGTCTTCTATTCAGAATGACAAATGCAGGCTGTGAGGGGATGGCCCTGGTGTTTATGGCAGCTACAAATTGAATGCAACCTGCCCAGATTTGACCTGATGCCCATTCCTATTATCCTATACTGACACTTAACAAAAGTTTCCCAGAGATATTTCTTATATTATTCTGTTCCAGCCAGAACACTAAGCTTGGTGTAGCATAGGATATCTATGTTGCGAAATACTTAAGATTATTAACATATTATAATTGAAAAAGGTGCTGGAAAAGACAAGATTATGTTTGAACGTTTTTAATTACCAACATGACATATAACTACTCCTCATTTCCACCCCTCTTCTTTTCTTTTTAAATCTGTAGTTTTTAAAACTGTAAATCAATCTCCCTTTTTTTAGCAATATGGACATTTACTATATTTTACTTAATCATTCCAGTAAAAAATAATTCTGTTTTCTCTTTACAAACAAGTTTATAAGTTTCTTACAGTAAATTAAGAATAAAAAAGAGAGAATGAGAGAGCTGTTAAAATTTGGGATTCGTCTTTAGCCTAAAAACTACCTAAATAAGGAAAAAATATTTTTTCCTTGAGGTATATCATGTTGTTGTTATGTGCCATTGAGTCGGACCCAACTCATAGCGACCCCTCCTTGGGTTTCTGAGGCAGTATCACTACGGAAGTAGATTGCCCAACCTTCCTTCCAATGAGGTATATCATAGTTATTTAAAATTATTTTTTCTGTAAACCAACTCCAATAAAATCATATTTACAATGTTTTTCATTTTAAGGTATTTATATCAGTTGGTTCATTAAGTTTAAGAAATCAGAATTCCTTTTCAATTATATCTTCCCCCTACTTTCTTTTAAAAGGTTTTTAGACAAACAAGATATTTTTTCTGTCCTTGTTGCTTTGCATAGCTGAAGAAGCATTAAATCATTCCCACAATTTTCTCTTGATATTATTTGACTCTAAAATCATATCAGGAAATATGATAACTCATCTGAGTACCGCTCCAGATTTTTCCTCTATAGAGGTTGTTGCAAGGTAATTGGTAATTCAGCTATTTCCTCATGCCTCATTTCCAATTTCCACTGTCATTTTACTAGATGGATTCTTTTGTTCTTAGTGTTTATTCACTGAGTGTATACTTTTTCTTTTTTTTTTTTTAATAGTCACCAGAACAATTTCAATCTTTTAACCTTCGATTTCAAAAAAGAAAAAAGTTTGCATTTCAAAAAAGAAAAAGTTTGCATTTCATTTCCTACCTACTTATTTTGGCCTCTGATTCATTATAAATACTCCAATAAATTTTATGTTGATGATTAACAATTTTTGCACTTTGTTTGCTTTTATTTTTTATTTGATACTTGAACATTTCCAATTTTCTTCAATACTCTTCAGAGACAGATGAAACCCATTTGCAGTTCAAGTATTCCTCAGAGCATTTGGCTTTTGCCCTAGTTTTGGCTCTAAAGTAAGTGCCTAGGGTCATTTTCCTGTTAAGCTTTTCAGTTTTGTGGAGTATGCCCTGGCTGTGTGTTACACCTCCAACTTCCATCTCATTTATCACACTTGGCACATTTCTAAAATGGCCAGCTTGGATAGCCTATGGCCATGCTCAATATGCAACAACCTGTGAAAGAAACACTCCTCCACTACCTAGAGGTACTTGAAAGTGTTCCATAGCTATTATCTGAAACAATTCATGATTGATTCCCCAAGTTGAATGTTCTGACTTGGATTTAGGCCTCCCTTATTCTTATAAAGCATTTACTAATCTACCGCTCTGGATTCCTTGGCAAATTTATTACCTTAACAGTTTCCTGAGTTCTTTTCCTTAACTTCCACCTGAGAACGTTATTTCTTATGGCAGCTAACTTATGAATATGCTGCCTTTCATAAATATCACATTGTTGCTGCCTGGTTTTTGTCTTTCCTTACCTTCCATGAACTTTGGCTGTTTTCTGACCAGCAATTTCAGGCCATTATCTTTGTAGAGACAACCCAGCCCTTGCTTATATCTTACTTTGTTTTGCTGGAAGAGATTGCAAGAGAGGCTGAGCATTGGCCTTTTGTCTTCATGTGTATCGAAACAAAAGCAGGCCTCTCTGTGATTTCATTTCAGCTTTCAGTCACAGTGAATGCATTCCAGAGTCAATGAATATTAAAGGGGATGAGCATTTGGTGAAGTCTTCCTGTGTACCCAAATGAGGCCTTGTGGTACCTATTCAAAACTGTCAGTACCAGAAGTGACAGTGTCAAGAGTATAGGCAGCAATTTCTCCATCCATCATTGTGTTTTCGCTATTTTTGTTCATTTTAAATCTTTTGCTTTCTATTGCTACTGATTATAGTTGACTATTTTCACTGGTTTTGTTCACAGGACATAAAAACTAATTTAAATATTGGTCAACATAAAACCCTGACCTGAAACCAAATCCGTTGCTGTGGAGTTGATTCTGACTCATAGCAAACCTGTAGGACAGAGTAGAACTGCCCCATAGGGTTTCCAAGGCAATAAATCTTTATAGACACAGACTGCCACATCTTTCTCCCATGGAGTGGCTGATGGATTCAAATCACAGACTTTAGGTTAGCAGCTGAGCACTTAACCACTGTACTACTAGGGCACCTCAGGAAAGATAAATTGAAAATTTATTAATATATGTGTGAATTAAATAGCTCACCAAACACAAACAGAAAAGATCTGGGGCATGTGATTAGCTTGACTCTCTTCTGGTATTAAATTTTGAGAATTTACCCAAGAGATTCGTATGTGGAATCCAATTGCATGGATCTCAAGAGAATTTATACAGTGGCTAAAAACTGCGTTACATCAGAAAGGCAGGCTGGCCCTAGGCAAAGTAGTGAAGCTGTTCACTAGTTCTTGGGAATTATTCTTTCTAGACAGTGTTTACCCAGAAATCCCTACATTTGTCAGACTCATAGCCTGATCAAAAGCAGTGCTCTCAGTACCCCTCTCTGTTTTCATAGATCAGGGATTTTCAGTGAAATTGTTGGTTTGGAACTCATTCCAGTAATCATTACCTTTGCCAGACAACACACCCTTCAGACACTTAAAACAGCCCTGGGGGACGGAAGGGGAACATACTTTTACTTAGAAGGGCTGACTTTCTTGTTCATCAGTGCATGTCTCCCAGAACAGCCAGTATGTTCATACTGGTGCACCTTATATTGTGTGTGTGTGTGTGTGTGCCTATTATGAATCAATAAAAACTGATATACTTGAAAGAGTTCTGTTGCTCTTATCAACAGTGTTTGCATGAAGAATCCTTTGATTTCCTTTGTAGTATATATAACCACTTGCAAATAACATATCCTATTACACTACTTAGGAGCTCTGGTGGCGTAGTGCCTAAGGCATTTGACTGCTAACCAGAAGGCTGGCGGTTCAAACATACCAGCCACTCCTTGGAAGGAAGATTGGGCAATCTACTTCCACAGTGATACTGCCTCGGAAACCCAAGGAGAGATCACTATGAATTGGATCCGACTCGGTGGCAGTGAGTTTTTTCTTTTCTTCTTTTTTTTTTAATTACACTACTTAGAATTTCATTAATATTACTATAAAGCAGACTGCCACATTTTTCTCCCACGGAGCGGCTAATGAGTTCAGACCACCAACTTTCAGTTAGCAGACAAGTGCTTAACTGCTGTACCACCAGAGCTGTTCCTTTTTTTTTCTTTTCATAGAGTGACTGAAAGTACAGTTGCTGAGTCTTAGAGTATCCCTCCACTTGTACCAGATAGTCAGAATGTGTTCAATTTAGTTACAAGGATTTACATTCCTCCCCGGGGATAAATGAGATTTTCTGTTTACAACATCCTGGCTAAATTTTGTTATTATCAGAGATATATATATTTTTTTTTCCTTTCCTAAGCTCTTAGTTGAAAAATTGTGTCTTTATGTTATTTTAAATTTTATTTCTTCCTTACAAGGCTCTACATATATTTATTGGTCATTTGGGCTTACTATTCTTTTATTTTCTTTGCTGTTTTCTCTTGGGTTGTTGGTTCTTCTGCATCTGAAATTGATATATTTTGGGCACTCTAACATTGCATTTTGCTTATTTTTGCAAATTTACACTCTTAGTAGATGAAAATAAAAGTTTATTTTCTAAAGCCCATGTTTTCATTCAAAGGATTTTGAAAAATTATTTTAATATAGTTAATCTAATTAATCTTTCCTTTATTGGATGCTTTCTGTGTCCTGTTTAAGAAATTGTTTCCTATTGTCATGAGTAGCATCACAGAATCTCCTTAAGCAAAAACAAAAGAGGGTTATTGAAGGAGAGAACTGGTCCAGACCAGGAAGATGTCCAAATTGACAGAGTGAAGATGGCCACATCTCCAGACCATGAGGAAGAAAACATGTTTATGCAGTTGGAGCAGAAAGTCTTGTTAGGTTCTGTTGAGTCATCTCTGACTCATAGTGACTCTATGTACAATAGAACAAAACACTACTGGGTCCTGTGCCATATTCACAATCTTTGCTATGGTTGAGCCCATAATTGCAGCAACTGTCAATCCATCTCATTGAAGGTCTTCCCCTTTTTTGCTGACCCTCTATTTGTCTAAGCATAATATTTCTCCAGGTACTGGTCCCTTCTGACAGCATGACCAAAGTATATGAGACGAAGTCTGGCCATTCTTGCTTCCAAGGAACATTCCAGTTACACTTCTTCCAGATAAGTCTTGTTTAGGAACTAAAAGTTAAAAAATCATAGTTGGCTGAAAGACAATCAGAAAGACAAATGAAGGATATCTAAATCTGGGAATTTAGCAGGGATAGGTGGATAAGTCTGGTGGTATAGTGGTTAAAACATTAATCTGCTAACAAAAGATGGGAGCACTCACTACCTGCTCCTTGGGTGAAAGACGAGACAGCCTGCTTATGCAAAGATGTATGTAAAGATGCTTGGAAACTCTATGGATCAGTTCTACTTTTTCCTAGAGGCTCACTATGAACTGGAATCGACTCCATGGCAGTGGGTTATAGATACATAATTGCAAGTGTACATTCTCTTCAGTGTATTGCTGAATGGCTATAGGACAATGACAGGACAGGATTTTGGGGTAACCTTCTATAAAAATTGCTTTCTCAGTCATGTCTGTTTCCGGTAGTCTATTGTAAAGATTTATCAATATTGCTGTGTATCAAGACCCTTTGTATGTAAGCTATCATGTCTCGCATCTGTTTGTCCATAACGGAAAGACCTTTTAGGACTAGACTGTGATACCCTGTACCTTCCAGACTTCAGGGGAAAAAGAGTTCATTCTTTCAGGTATATGGTCAGCAGTAAGCTTAGAGGGACTGCTGTTAGAAAAGGCAGATTTCAAATTTGACATGGATTCTAGACCCATCTGAAGGCTTTGAAATAAAGTTAAAGCTCCCTTTTTAGAGTTCTCTATTTATACACACCAAGTGCCTCTGACTTTTAAGCTCTCATTCACTGTCCCATATAATAAATATTTATTCCACATTTTTTTTCTAAATGTTTAATTTTTAAAAAAAATTACATTAAAGTTTTTATCTTT
>NW_006922379.1:783490-791139 GCF_000298275.1 Orycteropus afer afer | reverse complement strand
TTTTAAAAAGACCAGGTTTACTGGTTTGATAGGGTGATAGAGCCTGGTGAGATCCCCGAGACTATGGCCCTAGTTACCCTTCATGAAGGTCTGGAACTGAACTCACTACTATAGCTTCCAGTCAAACAATAGACAGGTATATGAGGTGAACATTTACATCAGGTGGATAACACTCCTTAGGGTGATCAATCAATTGTGGGACACAGAAGGGCAGTATTTGCACAGGGAGATAGCTCTGGGGACAGGAATGTATAGGAAGAAGGACACAGGGAAGACATAACTATGGGGAGGAAGTGGAAAGAGAGCTGTTACACTGTGGGAAATTGCAGTCAAGGTCATGAAACAAAATGTGTATGAACTACTGTATGGAAAATGAATTTGGTCTGTAAACTTTCCACCAAAATCACAATAAAAATTAATAAATAAAATGTATGCAAATTGTGGAATGAAACTAATGTGCTCTGTAGACTTTTACCCACACGCGCGTGCGCGCACACACACACACACTGACGTGGTGTCAGATCCAAATCATAGTGACCCCTCCTTGGGTTTCCAATGTGGTATCTCTACAGAAGTAGATTGGCCAACCTTCCTTCCAAGGAGTGGCTGTTGAGTTTGAACCACCAGACTTCTGGTTAGCAGTCAAATGCCTTAGGCATCAACTACACCACCAGAGCTCCAGCCATAATAAAAAAAGATGTAATTTTATCATTTTCTCTATTCATAGTCAATGTTGTTGTTGTCAATGCTAGCACCAATTACTGAACTATTCCAATCCCCTTTGTTATGTAAATTTTATTATTTAAATTGGGCTGTTTCAGGGCTATTTATTGTAGTCCACTGATGTATTTCTGCCTGAATTCCACTTTGATTTTATTATTGTAGTCTATTGATAATCTGGTAAGTTAAGACCACATCTTCTTTTTCTTATTCTTTAGAATCATCTTGCTTATACTTTGTTCCTCAGTATGACTTTGAGTATAATCTTGGTAATTTTTCTGCAAGAAAACTTTAATGGGATTTTGATTGGAATGGCATGGAATTTACAGATTGATTTGGAAAGAATTTACATCTTTACAATATTGGGTCTTAGACATGATTAGAGTATATCTCGCAATTTAGTCATGCTTTGTTTTATATATTCCAGTAGTTTTATAATTCCTTGTATATAAATCTTAAATCCTTTTTGTTTAGTTACATCATAAGGGCCTTAATCCACTTTAGCTGTCATACTCCACTTGAGATTGATTGCATATCTAAAAAGGGCAATTTACACTTAGGTGTTTGTTCTCCACAGTTGCCCTCAAACTTGTTTCCAGGGACAATGACTGACAGCAGTTAACTTTTAGATCTTTGCTTTCTTTTCTTTTTTGTTTTATCATGCAGCTGAAGTGTAAGTAGAGTACATCATGTTTATTTCTCAGAGAGTGACACAAATACTGGAGAAACCTTCTTCTCCAAGTGATATTTCTGAATTCAGAAAATAAATCATTTGCTCACATTTGCAATCAACTACCTTTGACTTAAAACTTTTCTGAATGTTCTAGTTGTTATTGTGTGTCAATTGGTCAGTTCCAACTCATAGCAATCTTATAAAAAGAAAAAAAAAAAAAAAAAAAAAAACCTCACTGCTGTTGAGTCAATCCTGACTCATAGTGACCCATCCTTGGGTTTATGAAGTGGTATCTGTACCGAAGTAGATTGCTCAATCTTCCATCCGAGGAGTAGCTGGTGGGTTTGAACTGCCAGCCTTCTGGAATACTATAGGATGGAATAAAACTGCTCCAAGGGGCTTCTTGAGCTGTAAATCATTACAGGAGCAAATCACCTGGTCTTTTCTCCCAGAGACCCACTGGATAGGTTCTAGCCTCACACCATTCAGTTAGCAGCCAAGTCCTTAATGATTTCAGCCAGCAGAGCTCCTTCCTTTCTGAATACTACTGGGTATTTTTGTTTTACTATTGAACTCAGATGTCTCCTTCAACCATCTTTAGGTTAGATGGCAGTATAGTGACCATGGCAGAATACAAGAGGAAATGGGAAGAGAAAGCAGATGAAGGAGTTTAGAGGCAGGAGGGAGAGAGAATATTGTGTTTTGGTGAAAGTGTTATCGGACCAAACTCAGGTCCCTGCTCAGTGCGCAGTCAGGCCAAAACAGTTACACACTGAGATTGAGAGGAGAGAAAATTATTTATTGCAAAGCAGCAGTGCAAGGAGTTAGATGTAGTTTAGTACCCAGATCTTAACTCCCAGAGATGCCAAAAAAAAAAAAAAATGAAAAATGTCACTTTGAAGACTAAAGGTGCACCTGACCCAAGTCATGGTGTTTTCAATCACCTCATATGCATGTGAAAGCTGGACAGTGAATAAGGAAGACCAAAGAATGGATGCCTTTGAATTGTGGTGCTGGTGAAGAATACTGAAAATACCATGGGCTGCCAGAAGAATGAACAAATGTATCCTGGAAGTGCAGCCAGAATGCTCCTTGGAAGTGAGAATGGCCAGACTTCATTTCACCTATTTTGATCATATGGTCAGAAGGGACCAGTCCCTGGAAAAGGATATTATGCATGGTAAAGTGGAGCGCCAACGAGAAAGGGAAAGACCCTCAACAAGATGGATTGACACAGTAGCTGCAAATATGGGCTTAAGTATCATAAGGGTTGTGAGGATGGTGCATGATTGGGCAGTGTTTTGTTTTGTAGTACATAGGATTGCTTTGAGTTGGGTTCAACTTGATGGGACCTACCAACAACAGCAACAACATTCAGTCTCCCACATTTTCTTATTTAACCTTTAATATAGTCCTAAGAAATTGTTTTTTTATTAATTTCATTAATGAGACTTAAAAAGGGTAAGTACTTACACAAGGTCATCCAAGCAAAACATGTCAGAACTGGAATGAAAGCTCAGGTATACTTAATCCAGCTTCTTTATCTGTATGCAGATTATTGCTCAGAGGCAAGCCACCATTTTAAAAAAGCTTGTCCTACTTAATAAAATTTAATTAATATTTAGTAGAAGGATATTAATTGCTATTAGCATTACTATTTTTATCCTTAGTTTCCATATGATAAAGTTTATTAAATCTAAGATTTAAAGAAGCTTCATGATCTAATGAAAAAGATCTAGCACATGTTAACCAGTTAATAGTGATGAATGCTAAATCTACATTCATTAAGTAGGTGGGATTTTAAAATGATTAACCAAACTGTCATTTGATGAAATGTGAGTTTCTTTTTTGTTGCCTCTTTGGTCTATAATTATTGAATGTAATTGTGCATAATAGGCACAAAGCAGACAGATTTCTGTAGACAGTTATCAACTCCTCATTCTACTCTAAGGTGTGCTCACTTTTGAAGAACAATATCTGATCTTTGCATACACAATTAGCAGTATTTTAAATATGTCTTCAGTCTTTGTGATGAAACACTGAGTGGAAATCACAATGCAAGTCATTAGTTCACATTCGATAGTCTAGTCCATAGTCGTAAAGCAAAGGCAGGTGTTTTGGCTTGCTCTTGGACTTAGCTCCCTTCACCTTAAGGGCATTTCTAAAGTTGTCTCTAATTATGGAAAAGTAGGAGTTGAGACTGATTACATGATAACCGCAATGGTGTTATTTGAACTTCTATGAATCAGAACAGGACAAAAGCTTACATGTTTGATTTTACAATGAGCCAAGGATCTTGCTCCTTCGTGTTTTCCACTTTGTGTATTCCCTCATAATATTGTTTTTTATTGTTTTGTTTTGAATATAATCATGTACCTTTTCCTAAAAGTTGTTAAAGGGCAACCACTCTCACCAGACTTTGTAACTTAAAATATTGAGTCCATAAGCAAAAGTGTTGTGCCTATAGCAAATTAATTCAGTACTATAGTTCTTCATTTATAAAATGGGAATAGTGCCTACTTCATAAGGTTTTTGTAAGTATTAAATGAGTAAATGTAGTACTTAGGATAGTATCCAGCACACCAGTAAGCATTACATCAGGAATAGCTATTATTATTATTATGGCGGTTCAAACCCACCAGCCACTCCTCGGAAGGAAGGTTGGGCATTCCTACTTCCGTAGTGATACTGCCTCGGAAACCCAAGGAGGGGTCGCTATGAGTCGGGGCCGACTCAATGGCAAATAACAACAACAACAACTACTACTACTATTATCCTCATCCTCATCCTCATCCTCATTCCATTTTTTCTGTGTTTTACTATCAGTAGACTCTTGGTTTAGAACCCCTCTTTGTATCAAGGTGGGCTTTGAACTCAGGGCCTTTGATTAAAATTCCAGGCTTGAACCTGGCTAGCTGTGTGACCTTGTCAAAATTAATGGAACCTTCAAGCTAAACCACAGTTTGCTTTACTTTAAAACAAAATTAATGTTTATTTTGCTGTGAGAGCATGTATGTTAGAACATGCCTAGCACTGTGTCTGCTACGTTGTAAATACTTTATAAATGGCAACTGCTGTTGTGGGTTACATCATAGTTTCACAAATGGGATTTTAATCATCTATTCTTAGTGTCCATGTAAGAGAGAGACATGCTAAAGATAAATATAAGTGAGGAGGTAACATTGCCTAACATTAAAAAGCTCCACACAGAGTAGGGCAAAACAAATTTCTTCACTCCTGCCAATTCTGGAAATGATCTCTAGCTGCATCTGTTGATTATTGAAAATCTTAGGTTTGGGGATTCTCAAATGTAATTATAATGTGTAGCATACCCAAGCAAAAGAAACCTTGAGGCAAAATTCTATAAATGGCCCTATTTACTGGTTTTGCCAACTTGCAGTGCCAAAGCCTTGACTAGAGTACTTTAAAAAGTGCACTTCAGTGGAGAGTCTGTGTGACACGTGAGTGCATGCCTGTGTATTTATACCTAAAAGGGTTCTTTAATGTGGAATTATGTGAGGATGACAAATAGGTCTATTAAAGATTACCACCCCCCCACAAACACACATTCTGTTGTGAAAATCAAATATAAGTTACTATTCATTATTTATGTAGATATCCTGATAGGATCCTTGTGGATTCATACTCAACTTCCTTTTCCAACTTATATCAGCACTGGGTGGGGCAGTAGTGGTTTAGTGGGAGAATTCTTGCCTTCTGTGTGACAGTTCAGGAACTCTGGTGGTGTACTGATTAAAGCATTGGGCTACTAACCCAAAGGCAGGTGGTTTGAACACACCAGATGTTCGACAGGAAAAAGATGAGGCAGTCTGCTTCTGCAAAGATTTACAGCCTTGAGAGCCCTATGGGGCAGTTCTGTTCTGTCCTATAGGGTCACTATAAGTCACAATATGTGCATGTTAGGAGCTCTAGTGCCGTAGTACCTTAGGCATTTGACTGATAACCAGAAGGCTGGTGGTTCAAACCTACCAGCGACTCCTTGGAAAGAAGATTGAGCTATCTACTTCCATAGTGATATTGCCTCAGAAACCCAAGTGGCTATGAGTCAGATCTGACTCGACAGCAGTGAGTTTGTTTTGTTGTTTGTTATGTGCATGTTGGTTTTTTTGATGTGAGTGTCCTTGGTAAAATTCCTGGCCAATGCACCTCAAGAGCAGACATTCATCTGTTAGTGGAGGTTTGTGTGTTACTACAATACTGAACAGGTTTCAGTAGAGCGTCCAGACTAAGACAGACTAGGAAGAAAGGTCTGGTGAACCACTTCCAAAAAATTCAGTTAATGAATACCCTAAGAATCATAAGACTCTGATCCCATTGTGCCTGGGGATGCCATGTTTCAGGGCCTAGTATATGGTGGCTAACAACAATTGTCCTGGCTGGATTAGTGTGACCTTGGTGGTAACCTCTGAGCAGGCTTAGACCAGACACCCTTCTATATGCCTTGGCTGCTCCTGTCGCCTGCCTGGTAGGCCAAGATGCCTGTTTCTTATTTCTGGCCCTGATTAGTGACTGGAGCTGGCTTAGTGTTTTGCTTGTTAAGCCTAGGTATCATTCAGTAATGCTTCCGTTCTTTAAAATTGAAGTCCTCTACATCTGCAGGATTTTTGGCACCTGCATCTTCTTCCCCAGTCTCTTGATTAAACTCCTTTTGGTGAGAAGAGCCACTGCTGCTCAGAGTAGGAGTGATATTGAACCAAGGAACTCATTCCTTTATATTTTCTGTTTTGTTGAAAAACAATTGTCACACTTCCCACTATCAACCAGTCCCCAGCAATGCCCAAGGGCATTACTGCTTAGTCAATCCATCTCCACAGAGTGTAGGTGTTGTAAGATTTATATAACAATGCATATTTGCTTTCAAAGTATATATTAGTTTCTTAATCTTTATTATGCCACCATACAGGATGGAATATTAACATTGGCATGACCAGAATATTCTCTCACTGTAGGCGAACCTACACGGAAAGTTAAATTACACTCCCAATGTGAGTTTATTAATTTGTAGTGAGATATATGGTGAACAAGGGACTTGGCACCTCTGTTCTCTGGCAAGTGCATACAGTGTAATTATCAAATCATTTATCACTATCTTCCCATCTTTATTTTAAGGGAAATAAATGCCATGAAGCACAGAATGAAGATCTCTTTGCTTGGGGGCAGCCTGCAAGAGGCAAACTGAGTCTGGCCAGGGAATTGGAGAATGGGTGCAATTGTTAGTACACCAAGCAAGGAATGTCTAGATCATCTGGTGACACTGGGCAAAATAGTGTATTTATTGATTTTTCCTGTTTAAAATTGGATTCTTGTTTTAAATCATGATGTATTTCATAAGAAGAGGTATCTGGAGGTTGCGGGTAAAGCAAATTGAGCTTATTAATTGAAAACTTAACTAAACCAAAATCAAACTTACTGCCATTGAGTTGATCCGACTCATAGTGACCCCTCCTTGGGTTTCTGAGGCAGTGGCGTAGTGCCTAAGGCAACCACCAGCCACTCCTCGGAAGGAAAATTGGGCAATCTACTTCTGTAGAGATACCACCTCGGAAACCCAAAGAGGGGTTGCTCTGAGTTGGAGCCAACTCAACAGCAATGAGGTTTTGTTTGTTTGTTTATTTCTATGAAGTAGATTGCCAGTCTTTCTTCTGAGAAGTGGCTGGTGGATTTGAACCATCAGCCTTTGGGTTAGCCATCAAATGTCTTAGGCACTATGCCACAATTTTATCCCTTATTTCTAACATTCTGGATACTCAACGTTAGGTCACCTCAAGTAGTGGATCATGTTTCCAGTGAAAAGAGAGACTTCTGTATTAGTGCTGAAATTCTAAACCACTTGGGGTTGTGGGAGGCTGTGGGAGCCCTAATTCCATTTTGAGGCTTGACACTGGTTTCAGACTCCATTTGTGTTCTTTCCGACTATTAAACCAGCATTGTGACTATGGACAGACCAGTTCCAGGGCAAACCTAAGGAGAGGCAGTTTGCCTTTAGAAAGAGTGTGGTTGGAAGCAGATTATGTTCAAAGAACTAGGGAACTTGCCTGAGTCTGTCCTTTTCTAATTTTAATTAAAGTCGGAGTCTTGGTATTGTTTATAACCACCTTGTGGCTAAGACTCAGGCTACATGGTCATGAGTCCCAGCCTATCTGGACCACCATCTAGCCAGGTAGTCAAGGCCCAGAACCAATCCTGTAACCTTTCCCTATCTTCAATTCCCAATCATAGTCTTTCCCCTGCTTCG
>NW_006922379.1:780614-783189 GCF_000298275.1 Orycteropus afer afer | reverse complement strand
TACTTCCCTCCAGTTTCATGCCAGTGGTATGATAAGATGGGGTACCTTGCCTTTGAAATCACAGCAGAGAGCCAAATGAGGATGAGGGGAAAGATGTCCTCACCCCTGAACCCTACTTTTCTTTTGAGTCTTGAGGTCATGAGGTTAGAAATCTCACTAATGACCCAGATTTGCTCAATATGGGACCAAAGAACTAACTAACTAATTAGCAGGGAGTGTTGTCGGGGAGGGGGTGCACAGTATATTATCTGTTCTTCTCTGTCATTTCTTAGAGTCAAGGCTAAAAACAATCATTAGAGGGATAAAGTAAGAAAAATGTAAACTGATATGTATGTAGGCATTGATGGTTTTAATGGTAGAAGTCGTGTTTTCTGTGTGTGAGATCCAGTGTTGGTTCCTAGCCACTTATACCATCCATCTGTCAGTAGAGGCTGTGATGCTCAACAAGTTTTAGTGGAGCTTCCAAACTAAGACAGAGGAGGAAGAACCTGGCAATGTACTTCTGAAAACCAGCCAAGAAAGACATTTTGGATCGCCATAACCCAATTGATAACCACTCACAGAGATGGTATAGGACCAGGCTCTATTCCTTTCCATTGTGCATAAGATCACCATGAGTCAGGGGCTCACTTGATGACAGCTAACAAAAAACAGCAAACACACACACACACACACACTTTTTGGCTAATCTTACTTACTTTTATGTCTGATTAAACATTCCTTAAAGGAGCCCTGGTAGAATGCTGGTTAAGTGGTCTGCTTCTTACTGAAAGGTCTATGGTTCAAACCCACCAGCTGCTCTATAGGAGAAAGATGGAGCAGTCTGCATCTTTAAAGATTATAGCCTTGTAAACCTTATGGAACCATTCTACTCTGTCCTACAGGGTTGTTGTGAATTGCAGTCAACTTGATGGCAACAGGTTTGGTTTGTTTTTGGTTAAATATTCCCTCAAAAAAAAAAAAAAAAAAAGTAAAGAAAGGAGCTCTAGTGGCATAGTGCCTAAGAAATTTGACTGCTAACCAGAAGGCTGATAGTTCATACTCACAAGGCACTCCTCAGAAGGAAGACTGGGCAATCTATTTCCGTAGTGATACCACCTCAGAAACCCAAGGAGGGATCACAATGAAAATACTCTATGTGCTTATAATTTCCAACTCCCAAAATTGTTTGTTTGTTTTTTTTAATTTCCATATGCCTACTCAGTGAAAATTTCTCTATTTAGAAATGCACATTTTCATAATGAACAAATCATTGTTTGTTTGCTCTTCAGAGCCATCAGTTTAGAAGCAGCAGACAGGAAGATCTCTAGGACCCAGTAAGTGCCTGCCACATAGCAATGTTGGTTGAATGAGTAAAGGGATGAATTTAACGATACACAATTCTTTATATACTTTCCAACAAGCACTCTGTAGAGATGATCATACCATCAGCCCTGAGCACTAAGACAATATGGACGGCATTGTCATTCTCTTACCCTTAATCCCTGAATTTCTCTCACCTACAAGGCTTCAAGTCACTCAGATGGGATAATTTTTCCTTGTCAAGGTTAATGTATGTTTTAACCTTCTTTCACTTATTTCAAAATATACTTTTGAGTTGGAAGGAGAGAAAGCTTACTGAGATTCATCATGTCCTTACTGACAAGCTATTGATCACAGAAGAGAAGAAAGCTTTGATTAGTCCCTTTTGGCAGTTTGTCTTTTTGGGTTTAGGGTTTTTAGATACCTTGAATCAGTTGTGTTCATTACCTATTGTCAAATCATCCTGCTGCACAAATATATTTATTGTTATCTGTGTTTTACTACAAATGGTATACTGATGTTGATTTAGATATGGTCCCTTCTTTTGAACACTTTTAACACAGGCAAAAGAAAGGTGATGACATGGGTACCACCTGTCAATTCATAAAGAAGATGTGTGGTTATAAGCTTCCCTCTTTTGGTGATGATTGGAAAATTAGTGGCAGGTCACAAATTAAAGGAAAGACTATGCCATTTAAATCCTAGTGTCTGATCTCATTCTACTTTGGTTCATTTTCAAACCGTTTTCCTCTGTGTTGCATTTTAAAGTATAACTTAATTGAACTGTAATTTTATAGCCCTGTTTACTATGTTCATGATACAATTACTTAGAACATTTTTTTCCTGCACTTTGCTTCTCATTTTGAGATATGTGGTAGAATTTTCTATCCTTAATCAACTTTTCTCTTTAGAAGTATTGCTCCTGTATTTTGTTAGTCAGAGAGTAGAAAAGTTTAGGTTGATTTGTTATATTACTGTGTAGCAATTTCAAACATAGTTTATTAAGCTATAGTTTCAAGATACAAATTATATAATATACATTTTCTTGTACTTCTCATTTGCTTTTTTAGCATTAATATTTTAATTGATGTAAAATTAGTGACACAAGTATTATTTAGTTTTATTAATGGCAGATTTGAACTAGTATCCAAAAAACCAAACCAAATTCACTGCTGTTGAATCAGATTCGATACATAGTAACCCCTCCTTTGAGCTAGCGTAGGTATGTATAAACATTTTCACATCAGGACACTAGTATGACATCAAAACAGGT
>NW_006922379.1:774270-779939 GCF_000298275.1 Orycteropus afer afer | reverse complement strand
CCAAATGCAGCATTAACTCTCAGGGAATAGCAGATGAATATTTGGACATTGCCCTTCCCCTTAACGGACATTTTTAAAATTTCTTTCAAGATCTACTCCCTACTGAAGAGGGGGCTTAGATTTTATGTGTAGTTCAGAAGAGCATTTCAAAGACCAAGTAGGTGATGAAAAACTTTTTAACAATTATTTGTTGTCAGTTGCCATTGAATCAGTTTCAACTCATGGTGACCTCTATCTGTGCAAAGTAGAACTGCTCCATAGCGTTTCCAAGACTGTGGTCTTTCAGAAGCAGGTCACAGGCCTGTCTCCTTAGGTGCCTGTAAGTAGGTTCCAACTGCTAACCTTTCAGCAAGCAGTTAAATGTTTTATCATTTATGCCACCCAGGAACTCCTTTAAAAGTTAGAGCTGTCTCAAATTGGAGTGAGCTTCCCAGGAAAGCAGATGGTTTTCTGTCCTGGAGGTCACACTTGGATCTGATAAGAGTTAGGCTGTATAATGTCCTCCAACTTATCCTTAAAATCGGAAATTCAAACATTAACCTCCAAACCCCCTCAACTGAGATGTCTTCTATATTTACATGTTGAGATGTCATTCAAGTTTGCTGCCTACATCTTTCTTTCAGAATTAGATGCTAGCATTTTTTATGATCATATTACCTCTGCTCTCGGTCTAGACAGTGGTCATGCCATTGTTTCTTGCTTTTCTCATGATACTGAAAGGTATTAGAAGTCACATTTTCACTACCAAATACTGTATCAGGCTATGGAAATTTCAGTGATTTGTGGTCATGGTTGTGAGATAATAGAGATCCTGGTGGTTGGAATTATTTATTGACTTAAAAATATACATAAGTCAGCAACATGCTTTTTAGAGAGAGGCTTGTCGTATGTCTATGGGATTATTAGAATTTTGAGTTATATAAAAGAATTTATTTGGTTTACAAAAAAATTATAATAGGCTTTCTTTAATAGTATATTTTGAAATAATGCACTATTTCAGAAACATATTTATTGCACAATAAAATTTACATGTTCATCAATTTCCTTTTCATTTTACAAAATATTAAGTGAAAGTGAGCTTGATTCTTTAGTGAGTATTGATTCTTTAGATGACATTTTTCTCTGAAACTTAGCACATCACTCTTCAATGTCTCCCAGTTTATGGTTTTCCATTGCATTTGAGTCCAAAGCCATAATCACCTTTTTATGGAATGTAGCTATTGCAACATTTAACAGGTCCTTGCAAAGGTCTCATTTGTGAAGTGTGCCATATTGCAGCTTGATAATCTTTCTGGCTACAACAATGTAAAATTACCCTACACCCTTTCCTCCTCCCAACCCAGGAAAAGGCTACAGCTGAAATAATTAAAATCCATATGCTTAATGATCTGTGCCTTCTGCAAGGTGGTGCATTACTGTCTTGAATGATGTTTAATAGCTCATAACATTCAATACACTTAATCATCAGTTACTGACATTTGCAATACTTTTGCATACTGAATGTATCTCGATTAGGGGGAAAATTGCATTGGAACAGATTCAATTATGTACATTGGTAAAGAGCACTGGGCCTTACCATATGAGGACACACGTTTGTCTTTGGAGCTGCTCAAGCTACTGAAGCAGGCCTATAAGAAGACCACGGGACTATTTTGGGATTTTGTTAGGTGAGGAAGTTTTGATTTGTGGTTTCACATTGTACTGTGCCAGTTACGCAGCAGCTCTGGCACTGTGACCAGAGCCCTGATTGTGATTCAGGAGACAGAGATGCTTGCCCTACTATGTTACCTCTATTTGGGCTTCTCTGTGTTGTATACAAAGCAGGTGGGTGCTGAGCAGTACCTTAGAAAGTCCCATCTGGGGTGGTAATTCACCAGTCTAAAACTTACTTCAAAGACAGTGGCTCCAACAGCTTTCTGTCATTTTACATTCCAGTTTTTGTTTTCTCATAGATCTCCTGGGAGCAGGAGACCAGATTACCATAGAAGGACAAGATATCTTTGGTAGAATGAAGAATGAAAAATAATACCCGGAGCATACCAGGCTTGGTAGAAAGCAAAGGGACATGTAGCATTCTCATTTGTAACATATTGAAGTAGTTTTGAAGTGTTTTTATAGTTGTTTGTTTGTTTGTTTGTTTTGAGATAACCAGATAAGTAGTTATTGTTGTTGTTCTTAGGTGCCTTCGAGTTGGCTCTGATTCATGGCGAGCCTCTGTACAGCAGAACCAAACACTGCCTAGTTGTGTGGCATCCTCACAATACTTTCTATACCTAAACCCATTGTTGTAGCACCTGTGTCAGTCCATCTCATTTAGGATCTTCCCCCTTTTCACTGACCCTCCACTTTACTAAGCATGATATCCTTCTCCAGAGAATGGTCCCTTCTGACAACCAAAGTAGGTAAGATGAAAGCTGGTTGTTCTTGCTTCCAAGGAGCATTCCAGCTATACTTCTTCCAGGACAGATTTGTTCATTCTTCTGGCAGTCCATGGTACTTCCAGTATTCTTCTCCAAAACCACAACTCAAAAGCATTAGTTCTTCTTTGGTCTTCTTTATTCATTGTCTAGCTTTTACATGCATATGTGGCAATTGAAAATACTATGACCTGGTTAGGCACACCTTAGTCTTCAGAGACATCTTTGCTTTTTAACACTTTAAAGATGTCTTTTCAGCAGATTTGCCCAGTGCAATAAGACCTCTGATTTCTTGAGTGCGGCTGCTTCCATTAGTGTTGATTGTGGATACAAGTAATTTGAAATCTTTATTTCAATCTTTTCTCCATTCATTGTGATGCTCCTTATTGGTCCACTTGTGAGGATTTTTGTTTTCTTTATGTTGAAGTGTAATCCATACTGCAGACTGTAGTCTTCAGTCCTCATCAATAAGTGCTTCAAGTCATTCTCACTTTCAACAACTGTCATCTGCTTATCACAAGTTGTTAATGCCTCTTTCTCCAATCCTGATGTTGCATTCTTCTTCATATAGTCCAGCTTCTGGGATTATTTGCTCAGCATACAGACTAAGTATGGTGAAAGGATACAACTCTAATACACTCCCTTCCTGATTTTAAACCATGTAGTATCTCCTTATTCTGTTTGAATGACAGCCTCCTGGTTTATGTACAGGTTCCTCATGGGCACAATTAAGTGTTCTAGAATTCCCATTCTTTCAGTGATATCAATAATTTATTATGATTCAGTTGAATGCTTTTGCATAGTCAGTGAAACACAAGTAAACATTTTTATGGTGTTCGTTGCTTTCAGCCAAGATCCATCTGACACCAGCAATGGCAACCATCATTCCACGTCCTCTTCTGAATCCAGCTTGCTTTTCTGGAAGATCCCTGTCAACATACTGCTACAACCATTTGAGAATTATCTTCAGCAAGATTTTATTTGTGTGTGATATTAATTATATTGTTTGATAATTTCTACATTCTGTTGGATCTCCTTTCTTTGGAATGGGTACAAATATGGATCTCTTCCAGTCAGTTGGCCAGGTAGCTGTCCTCCACATTTCTTGGCATAGATGAGTAAGTGCTTCCAGTGCAGCATCCATTTGTTGAAACATCCCAATGGGTATTCTGTTAATTCCTACATTCTTCTTTTTCCCCAATCCCTTCACTGCAGTTTTAATATTTTCCTTCAATACCATTCATTCTTAATCATGTGCTATCCCCTGAAATGGATGAACATTGGCCAATTCTTTTTTGTACAGTGACTCTGTATATTCTTTCCATTTTCCTTTGATGCTTCCTGTAACATTCAATGTTTTGTCCATAGAATCTTTGAATATTACAACTCAAGGCATGAATGTTTTCTTCAGTTCTTTCAGCTTGAGAAATGCTGAGTATGTTCTTCCCTCTTGGTTTTCTAACTCCAGTTTTTGCACATTTCATTATAATAATTGACTTTGTCTTCTCAAACTGCTCTTTGAAATCTTCTGTTCAGCTCTTTTATCTGGTCATTTCTTCCATTTGCTTTTAGCTGCTTTCGTTTAAGGAGCATTGGTAGCGTAGTGCCTAGGGCACTTAACTGCTTACCAGAAGGCTGGCAGTTCAGACCCACCAGCCATTCCTCAGAAGAAAGGTTGGGCAATCTACTTCTGTAGTGATACTGCTTCAGAAACCCAAGGAGAGGTCGCTATGAGTCGGGTCCAACTCGACAGCAAATAACAATAACAACAACAACACTCTTTGTTTAAGAACAAGTTTCAGTGTCTCTTCTGATATCCATTTGGGTGTTTTCTTCCTTTCTTGTCTTTTTAATGACCTTTTGCTTTCTTCATGGATGATGTTCTTGATGTTGTCCCACAATTCGTCTGGTTTTCAGTCATTGGTGTACAGTGTGTCAAATCTATTCTTCAGATGGGCTTTCTTTCAAATAGTCTATATTCAGGCTAAAGATTTATCTTGTTTCTTTTTTCTTATAACTGAAATATCTTAACTCTTCTAGAGAGCTCAGAGCTCAAAAAGAGAGTCCCTAAGAGGTAGCTTATTTTAATACAGATTTTGACTGAGAAAATACAGAATTTTATCATTCCTGAGCCTTAGAGACAAATCCTGATTATCAGTTTTTCTCCTGATGATGCATTTGAGTCAAAACCACCCTGGAGTGATATGCATCATTGCTCTCTTAGGTTCTTGAGTGTTTCCAAAAGAGTAAGAGTGTTAAGACTTTTCTTCACTTGATTGTTGTTGTCTGCTTTCCATTCGTCCCTGCTTCACGGCTACTGAACTCACTATGATCTGTTGATGAGGATGAATGCATATTCTGTTAAAATAAAAGCAAAGAGTGTTATTGAAGGTTCAGTACAATTCAAAGTGGGTATCTATCTGATCTCACAAAGTGAAATTAAACATTCCAAAATGGTGGAGTAACAGAGGCATATTTATGAGATAAAGCCAAGAACTAAAGATTCTGATTGGAAGTTGCAAGATCAAGGAATCCAGAGATGGGAAAACTTAAAGGGAGAGGGAGGTGTTATTTACAGTGATTGGTTTGAAACACAAATGTGGGCTATTTGGATTGGTTAGTTATATGTGATTAAGGGGCTCTTGACAGGGTGCTTATAAGGTAATTATCTTAAAGCAGTTCCTGAGGCTGCTCAGGGAATTTCTGATAAGGACTTGTATCTCGAACCTCCTTTAGGAACATTCTTTCTTTCTCTTTAGTTTAACCACAAAGAAAAAACTTTTCCTTTGTTATGTACTTAAGTCTGCCACAGAGTTTGACAATTGCAGGGGAAATCCTTTGTTATGTACTTAAGTCTGTTTAAGAGTTTGACAATTACAAAGGAAATAAGCAAAAGCTAGATGGATTCAAGGCTTAGATGTGAGCCAATTATTCTAACACCAGTCAAGTGCTTCAATTTTGGAAGTTCACATATATCCATAAGGTTTCATTGGCTTTTTTTGGAAGTCGATGGCTAGTCTTTTTTCATAGCTTGTCTTAGTCTGGAAGCTCTGCTCAAACTTGTTCAGCATTATAGCAACAAGCAGGCCTCCACTGACAGACCAGTGGTGGCTGTGCTTAAGTCCATTGGCCACATATCTAATCTAGATAATCCTGAAGGGAAGGTGAGAATTCTACCACTGGTCTACCACTGCCCTTCCTCCAGCAAACCAATCCAAACTCACTGTGGTTGAGTAGTATCTGACAAATAGC
>NW_006922379.1:772404-773440 GCF_000298275.1 Orycteropus afer afer | reverse complement strand
CTGGTGGTTCAAACCCACCAGCCATTCCTCAGAAGGAAGATGGGGCAATCTACTTCTGTAGTGCCTTAGAAACCCAAGGAGGGGTCGCTATGAGTCAGATTCCACTCCACAGCAGTGTTTTTGTTTGTTTGTTTGTTTGTTTTTGTTATAGCACCTTGTCAGAGAAGAGCTAGGTGTTAAGAATAAAGAAATTAATATGCTGGTGGTGCAGTGGTAAAATGCTTGACTGCAACTTAAGGTTCAGCAATTCAAACCCACCAGCTCTTCCATAAGAGAAAGATGGAGCAATCTACTTCCATAAAGATTCAATAACTCAAACTCACTGCTATCAATTGGATTCCAACTCATATGACCCCGATTAGATTTCCAAGGCTATAAATCTTTACAGAAGCAGACTACTCTACTCCATCTTTTTTCCACAAAGTGGCCGGTGGGTTTAAACCACTGACCTTTTGGTTAGCAGCCAAATGCCTTAACCATTACACCAACAGAGCTCCTTTCCATAAAGATTACAGCCATGCAAATTCTATGGGGCTGTAGGGTTGCTATGAGTGGAAATCAACTCAATGACATTTTTTTTTTTCTTTTTAAATAATGGTCCCTACTCTGACTAAGCTTATAGTCTGACAAAGGGGAAAAGCTCCAATGTATACAAGCAGAAATAGTCAGATACCAGCCCTGATAAGGGACAATAGAGAGTGGTGAGTTTTGTGAAACATTGAAGAAATGTTTCTGTTTCCTTTCTTTCTTTCTTTCTTCCTTCCTCTTCAACCTCCCTTTCTCTCTCCTTTTCCTCCATTCTTTCCTCCCTTCTTCATAACTCTCTGCTCTTCAAAACAAAGTTTACTTGTATTCAGCTCCTAATTTAGATCAGAGATATACTAACAAAGATTATTAATACAATAGACAAAAAGTTAAAATAAAAGATATTTCTGAAGCGCTGAATCTATGCTCCTAAGAGCCAAGATAACTGAGTGTTGCCTATGCCACTTATCTGACCTTCAGCTAGTAAGCATGGCTTTGGTTCATCAGTTTC
>NW_006922379.1:754005-766508 GCF_000298275.1 Orycteropus afer afer | reverse complement strand
CAAGTTGCTAGTTGTTCCTACTTGATTGGCTCTGTCTGGTGGGCCGAAGCCACCAACTGTCGTTTCTAACTATTTTAGGTAAGGTATTTCTCTATCATTTACTGATTGGTTGTTGCTAAGGAGAGTGCTTGGGTATCGATGAGGTGGGGGTAGTTAGGACTCTTTGTGGTTTTTCCAGTAACTAAGGCACTAAAGCGTGGAATACGTGCTAAGGCATATTGCAAAAATGGCTACATGGTGGTTATATGGAAACATGGCCTCACACCTACACCAAGCATCCTGCTCTAGTTTTGGAGCCTTTCACATCCAAGGTGTTCCCACCTTTGTGTTCGTAACCATCATAGTTGAAAGCCTCCCTCAGCCCCACACTAAGTGAGTAAATCACTCCCCTTTCTCAATTGCCTACCCTCTTAACCATATGCTATCATGGAATTTTGTCACTGCATTATGATTATTTATTTACATAACTGTTTCCTCATTAGACTGAGAATACCTCAACTGGCTTCCCATTAAATATTATTGGTTCAAAGGAAAATTCAGAGTGAAGATAAATAAGCTCAGAATAAATGTATCTCAACTATTAAGGAAGAAAAACAGAATTGAATATACTCCTTGTTGATGTTAAAAGAGCCTCATATTGTCCACAGCACCAGTCCATGTGTACTTACACACTTGACTTGAAAGACTCTCTGCTGGGTTGAAGGTGGCAGAAATGCCAACTGAACAACAGTTTCGCAATAAAAACAGTAACTAGCTGCCTGTCCACAGATCTTTTGGGATTGCAAGCCTTTAAGCCTCCTGTCTTGTTTGCCTTCCAGGTGAGACGATGAGGATCGCCTCTTCAGAGTTTGCTGATGACCCGTGCTCCTCAGTGAAATGTGGCACTATGGTGCGAGCAGCAAGGGCTTTGTTATCAGCGGTTACACGCCTACTCATCCTGGCAGATATGGCGGATGTCATGAGACTTTTATCTCATCTGAAAATTGTACGTATGGGGAGCTCTTCAAACATCCATTTAATGTGGGTTTCCCATGTATGTTACAGCACTGAACTGTAATAGTGATGTTTCATTGCTGACTAGATAACTTGGTTACTCACACATGTGGTACCGCCCTCAATTTTTCTAATACTAGAATTACACCCAATTACTATATTAAAAAAGTTATATAAGATTCAGTTAAATTGTTTTCATTACCCTCAAACACAGATTGTGGACTCCCTCACTTCCTGGGGTATGTACAAGTGTAGTCTTTTGGCCACAGAAGCCAGACATGTTGCACCAATACCCTGCCTCTAGATTCAGAGCCGTTCTGACTCATGTGATAGTTCAGACTTAGGCTTTTTGGGGTAGCTGGCCAAATAATCTTCTGTGCTCATCTTAGTATGAGTCACACATTGAATCCATTCTGTTACCTGCTCCAGGCTTGTTCCTCTGTAGATACAGGGAGTTTGAATCCATCTTAGACTGGCAATAAAAAGATCCCCATCCCCCACCCCCCAGCTAAAGTCAATCATGCTGCATTAAGTTGGGTATCTCACATAGCTGGAGTGGGTCTGCAGCACAGACATTTCTAGCTAATCTATAGAATCCCATTTTGTGTATCTTGCTTATCATGATTCCTTTTAACTGTTTTGTTTCCTGATGGAAATGGAGCCCTATGCTGGCCACACATTTATTGGACCAGGGACCAAGGCAAGCTGTCCAGACCTCAACAGCTGAGTCTTTCTCTTTTTCTCAAGACAATTTTCTCAAGAAATTTCCCAAATCATAAATGTTGTCTGGTATGTAGTTGCAATCAGTATACTGAAGTCCTTTGAACTGAGACGCTGTAAGTCAATTGATAAGGAACATAGCCTCTGCCTAGAAATCCCAGTGTATTGCACTCAGTGGATTAGTTTCCAGGGTGATTGGCACTAACCATGAACTAATCGCAGGATCCTTATGTGATGTGATATAAACTACAGGCTTTGCTGTTGGGAAACCAGCTTATTACTGGCTTAGATCCCCTAGCTCTGGCCGTGCTGGCTTATCACTTTTTCTATCAGCCAGCCCTCAAAATTAGAGTTGTCTTTGTTAGTGAAGGGAAGTAGATTATGATAAGAGAACAGATAAGATTGGAAATGAATTATGAGAGTCTGCTTTCACCTCGGGAGCTCTGGTGGCATAGTGCCTAAGGCCTTTGACTGCTTACCAGAAGGCTGGTGGTTCAAACCCACCAACTACTCCTTGGGAGGAAGCCTGGGCAATCTCTTCCATAGAGATACCGCCTCGGAAACCCAAGGAGGGGTCGCTATGAGTCAGGATCGACTCGACAGCAGTAAGTGTGTGACTGTGTTTGCTTTCACCTCATCTTTGACCTCATATTTGTTCAGTAGGAAGATCATCAGGAAATTGAATTTAAATTTCTCAATCATAAATATTCTTTGTTGAAAAATCATTGACAGAGTCTTTTACCTGTGATGACCTCGCTAAAGGGGCTATGAATCAACTCCCCAATATTATTAAAGGCCTCAAATTCCGGCACATTCAGCTGAGCTTTGTAGTCATAACCCACAAAGTGAGGTAGCACATTTCATGGTTTTCCTACAGATCCCCTGAGGAGCCAAGGTCTGAGGTAGAACCTATTTGGGAGTTTTTTCTCAGACATCTTCTCAATGAGAATAGGCCCTCCAAAGCTATGAAAGGCTCTTTCAAAGAGAGTGAGCTGAGAAATATTCAGAGAGACCTTTCCTATTTCAGAGGCTATGGAGGGGTAATATGGCATTATGTTAACCACTTACCCACTGGAATCAGACAAACTGGCTTTAATCTTGATTTGGTGTCCCCTGTAATAACTCATCTCAGAATGTTCTTTAGTGTCAGCTACCTCATCTGTTAACATGGGACGAATGAAAGTACAGGAGTCCTTGATTGATGCAATGCCCTCAGCTCCTGAGAGAAGGTTGAGAGTTTAGGTCTACCCAGAAGTGCCTCAGAAGAAATGGCTGGTGACCTCCTTCTGAGAAACCAGCCATTGAAAACCTTGAGGAACACAGTTCTTCTCTGACACACATGGGACCACCATGAGTCAGAGTCAACTTGATGGCAGCTGATTTGGCTTAGTTATAGTATATCCTTTACAGTTGTGGGAAAGTTAAAGGGGGGCAAATCTGATGGAACATTTATCATTGAGTTTGGAGTAAAGTGAGTGTGTGGGAAATAGCAGCTAAGTAGCAATATTTAAGAATTTAAACAACTTCCATGTTGTTGTGCTGTTTGTCATACAGGCCCCACCTTTGTAATTATATATCATTTAGGTTACAAATTGCATCTTCCTCTTAGATGTGTTGGAGAAAAGGTTTTATTACTTTTCCCTTTTAGCTTACTCTGTCTATTAAGAAAGGTCTTTTGCTACATTGACTGTCATCTTTCACCCAAGAAGTGTGGGATAGGACTGAGCCTAAGAAAATTAACTTTACATCCCATATGTCATTGTTCGGTGTCCGTGGAAGGCCCTGTGCAGGGATTCTGGGCATTGATGACAGCCTAAATATTCCTGCTGAATTCTGGCCCCCTGAGAGTGTTGGTTACATCTAGTCCTATAATGTGTGTTATGGTATCTGGTGCTGCCTATAACTCTGCTTCTCTACCCACCTGTTTTAACCAGTGCTGTTGGCTGATAATGTCACTGCAGCATATTGTAATGTGAAGTCAGTTGTATTCTCTCTAACATAGTAGATAAAGGAAAGTTTGAAAAAAAGGAAAAAGGATTTAGCACAAAATCATGGAAAGGTCAAGCCAGCAATATTAAGTAGACCTGTCAGACTGTCAGTAGTAAAATTAAAAATGATTGTACACTAAATAACACATTTGTTCTATTTAGAGTGCAGCCTCCATAGCACAAAGCAGTGGTAGATGGTTGCTCTCCTGTGGACAAATGAGGAACTACAGTCTCCTAGTGCCATCCCTTACTCAGGTTGTGACCAGTGTAAAGCTTTGGATTCACACCAGTCAGGATTTCATACCATATGCTTTTGCCTGCCTCCTCCTCAAAATAAAAACAGTATGATAACATTCCATCCCCCAAATAACAACAATGTGACAACAGTTGGTTAGGAAGGAAAAGCAAAAAACAAACATACTGCCCTGGAGTCCAACTCCTAGCAACCCTTTAGGACAGAGTGGAACTAGCCCATAGAGTTGCAAGGCTGTAAATCTTAATGGAAGCATATTGTCACATCTTTCTCTTTCAAGAGCTGGTAACCAGTTCAAAGCGCTGACCTGTAGCTTAGCCCATTATTCCTTTAACTCCTGTGCCACCAGGACTCCTTATGCTACATAATTCTACTTAGTAACATGATAGTTCCTTTCGGTAGAACTTTGTCTCATAAACAATAAAGTGTTGTCCCCAGGCAATACCTATTTATTTGTTTTTCACTCAGGTTGAAGAAAATATTTTTACATGTGGAGGTGGAGTACATTGGAAATTGTGTATCTTTCTAAAGGTTTTTTCCAATAATTTTCAAATAATTAGTTTCTTAATTGTCTTATGGTTAATGAAACAAAAAGAAGAGTCACAAGGTCTTTCTAGTAATAGTAAAGTTCTTGTTGTTAAGTGTCATTGAGTCAGCTTCGACTCATAGAGACCCTATGCACAACGGAACAAAACACTGCCTGGGCCTGCGCCAGCCTCACATTTGTTGCTGCGCTTAAGCCCATCACCACAACCACCATCAGTCCATCTTGTTGAGGGTCTTCCCCTTTTTTGCTGACTCTCCACTTTACCAAGCATGATATCCTTTTCCAGAGACTGGTCCATTCTGACAATGTGACCAAAGCAGATGAGACAAGTCTGGCCGTTCTTGCTTCTAAGGAGCATTCTGACTGCACTTCTTCCGGCACAGATTTATTCAGTCTTCTGGCAGTCCATGGTATTTTCAGTATTCTTTGCCAACACCACATAGTATTTTCTGATTGTTTAGATTAAGTAATGCCCTATAGTTTCCTTCTCTGGTATCTGATACATAACTATTTTATCTTTAAAGACTACACATAGTATTTTACATCCTATCTCTTCAACTGAATGCAGGATTTTTTTTTTTCAGTGTTCATTCTAGATTTTTTTTTCCTCATCTCTGAGTGATTTACAGAACACAGAAGAGCCACCTTCTTATCAGAAACTTATTTTCATGTTTTTCTATCAATTTCATCAAATGGATAAAGGATGTGTTTGTAAAATATCCACCTTCTTCTTCTCCAAACCCTCCATGCTTAGTTGTTGGCAAATTGAGTAACCATGACCAGATGGTTCTGAAAAGAGGTGAAGAATTGGGAGTTCTGCAGGCGCCAGGTCCTCTGGCTGTGTCTAAGCTTTGCAGTCTATTACCTTCAAATTATATTTGGAAGTTTAAGTTTATAGCTGCCCCTATTATGCTACTTGTTCTATCATGCAAGTGTTTGTATGGGCTTTGATATTGAGCTCTCTGATGAGTATATTATGGGAGGGATTCACATGACCATAAACAGCTTTTGCTGCTGTTTTTTTCAAATTTGAGAGCACAATTATGGGACAGTGAGTGACATATAGTTCCAAAGCAGAGGTAGCACGCAAGTGGGGTTTGATATTCTGGAGCAAATCTACAGTAATCATTCTCACAGCAGACATCATTGAAAAACACACCCACCAGCCACTCCTCGGAAGGAAGGTTGGGCAATCCTACTTCCGTAGTGATACTGCCTCGGAAACCCTAGGAGGGGTCGCTATGAGTCGGGGCCGACTCGACGGCACATAACAACAACAACAACAACAACAATCATTTTTATTGTAGAAGGTGCTGTTGCGTGATTCCCTAGCCAGACACCTGGTATATCCTGCAATCAGTTGATATTGTCAGTGGGTTAGGCTGACATGTGGCACTTCAGTGTTGTAAAAGAATCACACATTTCCATCACTGATCCTGAAGAGAAGTATTTATTTCCCCTACCCTCGGAATTAATGTAATCAGAATATATTGTCAGATCTCAGCATAAATGATAACATTACAGGTAAACCTATCTAGAAACATGAGTCAGGGAAACAATCACCTTTTTTTTCTATGCTCAGCCTAGGTCCTGGAATAATGATTGTTCTCGATTATCTCAGAATTTCTCTCTAATAAGTGAAATAGCAAAGAGAGAACAATAGTCCCTTAGCCAACTTCCCAGAGAAGTCAGATTTTCTAAGTGGCTACCAGAGAGAGGTCTTATGCTGCTGTCATGTTGTTTGAGAGTATGGATGGGATGGGGTCATTTTAATGTTACATATGCCTTTTGTAACTTTAGTACCAACTAATCTTGTGTGTCCTCAGTTTAATCCTGTAGCTCTGCTCTATCTTTTATGTTTGAATAAAGGCAGCCATTTAGCCTAAAATAGTTGAGTCTCTGATTATAAATCTAGAAATTACCATCTAGGTTCTTAGCATATATTTTCTGTCTTAGCATATATTTTCTTAGTGTTATTAAGGCACTAACTGCATGCACCTGTATTGTTTGGAATTTATTTATTTATTAATTTATACTTTCAACAGATATTTATCGTGTACCTACTATATGCAAAACACTATGCCAAGATATATAACTTCAAAGATAGGGCATGACTCCTGCCTTCTAAACATTATAAGCTATTCTGGAAGATATGAGGAAACAGTGCAGTGCTTCTTGAGAAAGTTTGCATACTGCTATGATCTAACCTAAAATGAAAATATAGCAATTAGTATGTCTTTTGTTGTAAATAGTAGAACACGCAACTCAACCTTCCTTAAAATAGATATATGGGCCACTAAACTAAAGTCCAAAGGCAGCTAGCTTCAGGCAAGGTAGAGTCAAGATTCAAACAATTTGGCCAAGAACTAAGTTCCTATCTCCTTTTCCTCATTGAGGCCTCTGTTCTTATAGGCCCTTCTTTCATGGGCTCAAGATGGCTGCCAGTCATCCATCCATTCTCAAGATTACATGCACCTCGATAGAGGAAGTCCTCTACTCTGGTAGCTCAAGCAAAGTTCTAAAGATCTTGTTGTAAAATCATGATTGACTTTTCAATCATGTGCCTGAGTTAATTATTCAGAGGAAAAAATGCGCTATGTTGATTTATCACATTGCTTGATACTCCTTTCCTCTTCCCCTATCCCAGCTGGGAATAAGATCAACTCAAAACAAGTAGTATTTTTGGTTAATTCAGGATTGTATGAAGAAGGATGATGTGACTGAGAGGGGTATATCTCAGGATTGGATCTTATTGAAGTGAATGAGATTTGAGTTCCCTGAACCAATCACTAGGCCCAGATTGAACAGGCCTGGGTCACAAGTCCAAGCCTGCAGCCGAGGGTGGGTATGGGTAGGAGTTGAGGACAATTGGAAAGAGCTTTACCCACTCAAAAGAGTTGGGGAATGTATAATTTTGGGTCTAATAAGGAGAGAGATATATGCAGTAATTTGAACAAGGAAAATTTAATATAGTATAACATTATTAACTCTAATAACAGATAGGAATAACAAGGGATTAACTAGTAAGAAATCAAGAAAATTCTAAGAAACATAGGAATAGCAGATAATCAAGAACAGCCACTACTCCCAGGACTAAGATAGAGCACTCAAGAAATAGCGCCATCCCATTACCGCCTAGGAGTGAGGCTCAGACCTTCTTGTGGGCATGGCCAAGATTCGCTAGATGACAGAGAGGTTGCTGAGGTGCTACATCAGCAGAATGAGCTGGAAGTCCACCTTTAGGATGTTGAAGAAAGTTGCCCTTTGGGAGGAGTCTCATTGAAGGCTCTCTGTTACAAAACCCAGGGCAGTGGTACTGGGGGAAGTTACTGGCCACGTGGTGCTATAGGGGCCACCCCTGCTGCAGGAAGTTGTCGAGGGAACACATCAGAACCAGGAAAACAATCTCTTTCCTCTTGCAGCATTTAATAAAACAGTGTATTATGAAGCCAACTGAGGAAAAAACAAAATATTAAAGGGTTCATTTCATTTACACAGAGCAAGCAAAAGGTATTAGAGTTTAGAGAGGCAATATACCAATAACTGGTCAGGGCAAGAGTGGTTTCTTGAAGGAAAAGGAAGCTGCTGTTGCCATAAGAAGGAGATGGGTTTAGGTTAGGCAACAGACCTCGATTACGTAGAGCTTCAAAGCCCAAAGAAAGAATGCAAGTATGAGAGCATGGAGGGTTTGGTATGATACAAGCAGTTCCATATCATAGAACAGAATGCAAAAGGTATGGTGGGGAGATGTAGTAATAAGGTTAGAGATCAGGAAGCAGGCTGTGGAGGTTTATATATGGAAGGAAACTTTCTTTATTGGTTGCCAGGGATGAGAGGGGAGGGGAAGGAAAATTGCTAGATAGGTAAGAGACAAGTATTGATTTGGGGGAAGGGAAAGACAATATATCAAAAGTGAGTGACCAACACAATAATGCTAAGGAAAAGGAAGACACAGAGAGGTGCACAAGAGGTACAGACAACAAAGATAAACACTTTTACATATAATACAGCATTATCAGTGATAACAAATATTGATCTATGAGTAGATACAGAGGTAGACAGGCTGAATGATCAGGTATGGTTATGCAAAAGGGAATATACCCATGACCATATATAAGTTTGGCAGACAATACTTCTACATGCGTATTTTTATGTGTAATAAGAATATTCATAGAAATAGAAGTAACTTGGATCAGAGTTATGATAACTTCTTAGTCACCACCAACCACTCTGAGTGAGTTACTGGACTTGTAGTCTCTGGACCATGGTTGCAGGGGACATCAGTCTCAATTGGCATAACATACTACACAAAAACATTGTTTCACATCCTGTTTTGATGAGTAGCAACTGGGGTCTTACAAACTTGCAAGCGGCAATCTAGATGCAACAATCAGTCTTTCCTTGTCCAGAGCAAAGAAGAATGAAGAAAACCAAAGACACGTGGAAACAATTAGTTCAAAGGACTAATGGGTATGGGAACCTCAGCGAACATGACCATAAGACCAGAAGAACTGGTTGGTACCACTGTCAACAATTTGGAAAAGGATCACAATAAAAGGCCCTGGATAGAGTGGGAAAAAAATGTGCAAGAAAACTCAAAATCATTTAAAAAAATAGACCAGGCTTACTGGTCTAATAGAAACAGGTGAAACCTCCAAGACTATGGGCCCTAGTAATTTTCAGGCCTGAAATGGAGCTCCTGTGCCTTCCAGCCAAACAATAGACAGGCATATAAAGTGAACATTTACACCAGGTAGGTACACACTTTAGCATAATCAATCATGGAAGATCAGAAGGCCAGTATTTGCACAGGGAGATAGCTCAGAGGACAGGAATGCATAGCAAAGAAGGACACAGGGAGAAGGTAACCACAGGAAAGAAATGGGAAGAGCGTTGTTGCATTATGGGGATTGCAATGTCATGAACAAAATGTGTATGAACTGCTGTATGGAAAATGAATTTGTTCTGTAAAGTTTCACCTAAATCACATTTGCAAGCAAATAAATAAAGACACTATTGCATTTTTCCAGACTAGTGAATGAATGAAAAGCTGAGTGTAGGCAATGGTTATGTGTATTGTGAGAAAGGGGTAGATTTTAGAAATGCTAAAAATGTAAAATGATGCATCAGATCTGGGAGACTGATTAGATGGGATAAGGTCTTGATAACCAACTGATGAATTTAAACCAAACTCAAACACCATCAGCTTTTAAATTCACTCTTCCTGAGGAATTGAAGCAGCATAGCCCAGGAATTAAGAGTTAAGCTGAATTACCTGGGTTATAAGGATCTCTGGTGGTGTAGTGTGTCAGCTTTTTGACTGGTAACCAGAAGGCTGGTGGTTCAAACCCACCAGCCACTCGTCCCTTGAAAGGAAGATTGGACAATCTACTTCTGTAGATACTGCCTCAGAAACCCAGGGAGGTGTCACTATATGAATCAGGTCCAGCTTGACAGCAATGTTTTGTTGTTGTTTTTTTTTACCTGGGTTACATACATCTCAACATAAAGAAATCAAAAATAAAAAATCTTCAAAACTGGAACAGTAGACAACATCATGATAAATGGAGCAAAAATTGAGGTTGCCAAGGATTTCATTTTACTTATATCCACAAAAAATGCCCAAGGAAGCATCAGTCAAGAAATCAGGCAACATATTGATTGCATTGGCAAATCTGCTGCAAAAGACCTCTTTAAGGTCTTAAAGACAAAGATACCACTTTGAAGCCTAAGGTGTGTCTAACCCAAGCCGTGGTATTTTCAGTACCCTTATATGCTTATGAAACCTGGATAATGGATAAGAGAGACATCAGAAAAATTGATGCATTTGAATTGTTGATGTTGGCAAAGAGTATTGAACATACCATGAATGAATGCCAGAAGAATGAACACATCTGTCTTGGAAGAAGTGCATCCAGAATACCCTTTAGAAGTAAGAATTGCCACACTTCATCTCAACCACATTGGTCATGTTATTGGGAGGAACCAGTCCCTGGAGAAGGATATCATGCATGGTAAAGTAGAGGGTCAGCTAAAAAGGGGAAGACTGTCAATGAGATGGATTGACACAGTGTCTCCAATAATTGGCTCAAATATGGCAATGCTTGTGCAGATGGCACTGGACTGGGTCTTGTTTTGTTCTGTTGTACAGAGGATCGCTATGGGTTGAAACTGACTCAGTGGCATCTAACAATAACAAAACCTGGGTTCAAATCTAGTTTCAAATCACTTACTACCTTTGCAAACTCTGGTAGTCTATATAACTTCTCTGATCCTAGTCTCCATATCTGTAAAGTGGGCTAATGTGGGCATGAGACTACCCACTCCAAAGAGTTGCTTTTGGGAATTAATTAGACATATGTAATTAATTTAGAACAATGTCTAGTTCGCAGTAAGCACTTGATGATATTGACTACTTTCATTATTCTTACACAAACAGAAACTTCAGAAATATATCATAAATTATGTTATTGCTGTGCTTTGTAAAACATGAAACCTTAAGGATACAGGACTTAGCATTTAATCATTCTTGCTTGTTAACAAGGAAAGAGAAAATTTAATCAAGAAAGCTAGTTTATCAAAAAGAGAGAACATTTAATCAAAAAAGCCAATTTACCAAGGAACGAGAGCATTTAATCAAGAAGGTCAGCTCATCTTTAGGAGAGAGAAAGATAAATATGATAGTGCTGAGTCATCAGTGGTATGGTCAAACCAGTCTCAAGGGCTAAAATTAATCTAGTAGTTATAGAATCTTATAGTCATTCTTTTATTCACTTGGTTAACTCCTGTTTCTAATTCAATATTTTTAACTTAGCTGTGAAAGCTGACCCTAAAAACAGAGTTAAATATGGCTTATTATGTAGTATAGTGGTTAAAGCATTCAGCTGCTGACCAAAAGTTTGGCAGTTTGAACCCACCATCCACTCCACAGGAAAACGATGAGGGAATCTGCTTCCTTGAAAACTGAGCCTTGGAAACCTGATGGAGTAGTTTGACTATGTCACGTAGGGTTGTTTTGAGTAAGAATTGACATGATGGCAGTGGATTGGATTTGGGGTATACATTTTCATTTACAGTTCAATCAAAAAGATCATCAAACTGGCCCTGGAAAGAGGTCAGCCTGTCCAAACAGAAATGATGATCATTATGACAGTGATTTTTAAGAGTTTTAAGTGCTAATCCCCGGAAATGGTATCTAAATCCACTCAAAAAAAAAAAAAAACTAACTGCCATTGACTCAGTACGACCTTATGGTTAGCAGCTGAATACCTCAGCCACTGCACCGCCAGAGCTTCTATATAGTATATAGAAAAAAAAAAAAAAAAAAACTGCCATTGACTCAATTCTGACTCATGGCAACCTCTCCTTGGGTTTCCAAGGTGGTATCTTTACGGAAGTAGATTGTCCAGTTTTCTTTCCGAGGAGAGGCTGGTGGGTTTGAACTGCCAGCCTTCTGGTTAGCAGTAAAGACCTTACAAGAATAAAAAGATGGTATAGCTCAGTGCTGTGAGTATGTGTTTGGCACAAGAGACACTTCGGTATAAGTCCTGCTTTGCCATTCATCATGGACTTAACTCTTAGTGTATCTCCATTGCTTGATCTATAAAATGGGGTGACCTGGGTGTCCTGGTAATCTTCTAAAAAACTCAAAATTAAGTGTTAACAACCATTTCATGTGTCAGAGGAAAAGAAATTAATATTATTGTCCATCTTTTATGACAATCACTGTGCTAAGAGCTTTAGGCACATTATCTCACATAATCTTCAGAAAAATCCAGTCAAATACCTTAGATACTACACCACCAAAGAATGTCCAAACCCCATGAAAAAGCCCCTTGCCCAAGCCTAACTTCTCTTCTCCACTCCTCTTATTCTTCAGCCTGAAAAGTCACCAGCTGTTAGACTCTATGCTCCACTTTTTACAAATCATCAGTGAAATATGGTTCCCTATTTGACTACTAGGAGCTCTGGTAGCATAGTGCCTAAGGCACTTGACTGCTAA